>NW_021822895.1:0-58035 GCF_901001165.1 Salmo trutta | reverse complement strand
GAGAGAGACTGAAAGAGAGAACGGAGAGAGAACCGAGTAGAGAGGACTGAGAATGAGAGAGAAGATAGAGACTGAGAGAGAGAGAATAGAGTAGGTAGATAGATGATACGAGAGAGATATAGATCAACGCGGATATATAGTAGAGCGGAGAGAGACGAAGAGAACGGAAGGAAAATAGATTAAGCGAGCGGACCGAGAGATAGTTCCCTTTGATATTTTTATAGAACAAATGTTTAATTTTAAAAAGCCTGTTATATTAAATTAAGTGCCCTTTAATATTGAACACATGGAGAACTCAATAAATGTGCTTTTGTAATATGAATAAAGGCTTGTTAAAAGTGCCAAAATGATGTATTTTGACATGAACCTTGTGTAATTTCTAAGGAAGATTTTAACCCACTGAACCCCCAAAGTTTCACCATCATTGTAAAGCTCTAGCTATTTGGCTGCTTTGACAGTCATTTCTGAAGATGTTTATTTATTTAACGTGATTGATTAGTGATTCATTTACATATGTCCCTCATTTTAAAGGTCAACACCATTACGTGAACTGAACTCTAATTGTATTATTGTGGCACTATTCCTTTAACAAAAAATAAATAAAAAGATTTATTTCAAAAGAAACATTGAACATATAAAAGCCTTGTTCACATTGGAAGTTTGAAGTGACTCAGATCCTATCGATTTGCATATCTAATTTGAAATCTGTTGTTTTTCCAGCAGTCTGAACAGCAAAAAAAGGACAAGGAATAGGATATTTCCGGCCACATTTCAAACCACATTCGCAGGTGGTTTAAAAAGCTGATACAAATCTGATTCCTGGCCATGTGACTCGTGTCTGAACGGTCAAATCTGATGTAAGTTATTTGGCATATTGTTTGCCAGCTGCTCTGTTGACAGTTTGACAAGAACATGTTCTAGCTAACTGGCGTCTTAATTGTTTACAAACAAATTAGTGGACGTGGTAGAAAACTAAACACCTATCTATCTAGCTAGCTAGTTGACTGGTGTGGCTACCTAGCTAGTTGACTGGTGTGGCTACCTAGCTAGTTGACTGCTGTGGCTAGAAAACTAAACAGCTAGCTAGTTGACTGGTGTGGCTACCTAGCTAGTTGACTGCTGCGGCTACCTAGCTAGTTGACTGCTGTGGCTAGAAAACTAAACAGCTACCTAGCTAGCTAGTTGACTGCTGTGGCTAGAAAACTAAACAGCTAGCTAGTTGACTGCTGTGGCTAGACAACTAAACAGCTAGCTAGTTGACTGCTGTGGCTAGATTAACTAAACAGCTACCTAGCTAGTTGACTGCTGTGGCTAGAAAACTAAACAGCTACCTAGCTAGCTAGTTGACTGCTGTGGCTAGAAAACTAAACAGCTAGCTACCTAGTTGACTGGTGTGGCTACCTAGCTAGTTGACTGCTGTGGCTAGAAAACTAAATAGCTAGGTAGTTGACTGCTGTGGCTAGAAAACTAAACAGCTTCCTAGCTAGTTGACTGCTGTGGCTAGAAAACTAAACAGCTAGCTAGTTGACTGCTGTGGCTAGAAAACTAAACAGCTACCTAGCTAGTTGACTGCTGTGGCTACCTAGCTAGTTGACTGCTGTGGCTAGATTAACTAAACAGCTACCTAGCTAGTTGACTGCTGTGGCTAGAAAACTAAACAGCTACCTAGCTAGCTAGTTGACTGCTGTGGCTAGAAAACTAAACAGCTAGCTACCTAGTTGACTGGTGTGGCTACCTAGCTAGTTGACTGCTGCGGCTAGAAAACTAAACAGCTAGCTAGATGACTGCTGTGGCTAGAAAACTAAACAGCTAGCTAGATGACTGCTGTGGCTAGAAAACTAAACAGCTTCCTAGCTAGTTGACTGCTGTGGCTAGAAAACTAAACAGCTAGCTAGCTAGCTAGTTGACTGCTGTGGCTAGAAAACTAAACAGCTAGCTAGATGACTGCTGTGGCTAGAAAACTAAACAGCTTCCTAGCTAGTTGACTGCTGTGGCTAGAAAACTAAACAGCTAGCTAGCTAGCTAGTTGACTGCTGTGGCTAGAAAACTAAACAGCTACCTAGCTAGTTGACTGCTGTGGCTACCTAGCTAGTTGACTGCTGTGGCTAGAAAACAAAATAGCTACCTAGCTAGTTGACTGCTGCGGCTAGAAAACTAAATAGCTACCTAGCTAGTTGACTGCTGCGGCTAGAAAACTAAACAGCTAGCTAGTTGACTGCTGCGGCTAGAAAACTAAACAGCTACCTAGCTAGTTGACTGCTGTGGCTAGAAAACTAAATAGCTACCTAGCTAGTTGACTGCTGTGGCTAGAAAACTAAATAGCTACCTAGCTAGTTGACTGCTGTGGCTAGAAAACTAAACAGCTAGCTAGTTGACTGCTGCGGCTAGAAAACTAAACAGCTAGCTAGTTGACTGCTGTGGCTAGAAAACTAAACAGCTAGCTAGCTAGTTGACTGCTGCGGCTAGAAAACTAAACAGCTAGCTAGCTAGTTGACTGCTGTGGCTAGAAAACGAAATAGCTACCTAGCTAGTTGACTGCTGCGGCTAGAAAACTAAACAGCTAGCTAGTTGACTGCTGCGGCTAGAAAATTAAACAGCTAGCTAGTTGACTGCTGTGGCTAGAAAACTAAATAGCTACCTAGCTAGTTGACTGCTGTGGCTAGAAAACTAAACAGCTAGCTAGCTAGTTGACTGCTGTGGCTAGAAAACTAAACAGCTAGCTAGCTAGTTGACTGCTGTGGCTAGAAAACTAAACAGCTAGCTAGCTAGTTGACTGCTGTGGCTAGAAAACTAAACAGCTAGCTAGTTGACTGCTGCGGCTAGAAAACTAAACAGCTAGCTAGTTGACTGCTGCGGCTAGAAAACTAAACAGCTACCTAGCTAGTTGACTGCTGTGGCTAGAAAACTAAATAGCTACCTAGCTAGTTGACTGCTGTGGCTAGAAAACTAAACAGCTAGCTAGAGAGAGAGGTAGAGAGAGAGAGGTAGAGAGAGAGAGGTAGAGAGGTAGAGAGAGGTAGAGAGAGGTAGAGAGAGAGAGGTAGAGAGAGGTAGAGAGAGAGAGGTAGAGAGAGGTAGAGAGAGAGAGGTAGAGAGAGGTAGAGAGAGAGAGGTAGAGAGAGGTAGAGAGATAGAGGTAGAGGTAGAGGTAGAGAGAGAGGTAGAGAGAGAGGTAGAGAGAGGTAGAGAGAGAGGTAGAGAGAGAGGTAGAGAGAGAGGTAGAGAGAGAGAGGTAGGTAGAGAGAGGTAGGTAGAGAGGTAGAGAGAGAGGTAGAGAGAGGTAGAGAGAGAGGTAGAGAGAGAGGTAGAGAGAGAGGTAGAGAGAGAGGTAGAGAGAGAGGTAGAGAGAGAGGTAGAGAGAGAGGTAGAGAGAGGTAGAGAGAGAGGTAGAGAGAGAGGTAGGTAGAGAGAGAGGTAGGTAGAGAGAGAGGTAGAGAGGTAGGTAGAGAGGGAGATAGAGAGAGAGGTAGAGAGAGAGAGGGAGATAGAGAGAGGTAGAGAGAGAGGTAGAGAGAGAGGTAGGTAGAGAGAGAGGTAGGTAGAGAGAGAGGTAGAGAGAGAGAGAGGTAGAGAGAGAGGTAGAGAGAGAGGTAGAGAGAGAGGTAGAGAGAGAGGTAGAGAGAGAGGTAGAGAGAGAGGTAGGTAGAGAGAGGTAGGTAGAGAGGGAGATAGAGAGAGAGGTAGAGAGAGAGGTAGAGAGAGAGAGGGAGATAGAGAGAGGTAGAGAGAGAGGTAGAGAGAGAGGTAGGTAGAGAGAGAGAGGTAGGTAGAGAGAGAGAGGTAGGTAGAGAGAGAGATAGAGAGCGGTAGAGCGAGGTGAAAGAGGGGCCAGCAGCAGAACGAACCCGTCGATGATGAGGTGTTGGTAAGGGGCCTTCTGATCGCAGACAGGACACACCCAGGTGGGCTTCTTCTCATTCATCTGGAGGTAAAGCGTAGCGTCGAAACACTGGAGGTGGGAACACGTCAACGCTCTGCACGGGATCATCAGACGCATCTTCCCCAGCTACACAAAAACACACAGGAAACAGGAAGATGAATATACATCAACATCGTGAGGACTGATAATGACATTTTAAATGGTGATTTTGATGGTGTTTCCTCTACTAATTAGCTACTTAACCCGAGTTGAATGCTGTAAATCTGATTAAGAACGTCTGCTAAATGACTAAAATGTAAATGACTACGTACCGGACAGAGTAGAGAGACTCGTAGACTGGTGGTCGCAATCTCACTGTCAGGGTCTGCCGTTAACTTCTCTTTGACTGTTGAGAGGGAGAGGGAGAGGGAGAGGGAGAGAGAGAGAGAGAGAGAGAGAGAGAGGGAGAGGGAGAGGGAGAGAGGAGAGAGAGAGAGAGAGAGAGAGAGAGAGAGAGAGAGAGAGAGGAGGGAGAGGGAGAGGGAGAGGGAGAGGGAGAGGGAGAGGGAGAGGGAGAGGGAGAGGGAGAGGGAGAGGGAGAGGGAGAGGGAGAGAGAGAGGGAGAGAGGGAGAGAGAGAGAGGAGAGGAGAGGAGAGAGAGAGAGGGAGAGAGAGAGGGAGAGAGAGAGAGGAGAGGAGAGAGAGATGGAGAGGGAGAGGGAGAGAGGAGAGGAGAGAGAGATGGAGAGGGAGAGAGAGAGAGGAGAGGAGAGAGAGATGGAGAGGGAGAGAGAGAGGAGAGGAAAGAGACAACACACAGAACACAATGAGCTGGATGTCACCAATAAAAAGAGGACATTCTCCCGTTCCCACTCCCCTAGCTTGGTGCCTTAGAGTCAGCCCCTTATGGTCATTAGGGTCTTGGGTTTTACAGAACCAACAGATCTAGGGGACCAGGCCCGGCAGCACCGTCTAATATCAGAGAGCCACCTACTGAGAGCTCTGGAGTGGTCTGGGTTACGGATGCCTTTGGCTCGTAGCCTCTGTAGCAGGGTTGTGGATGTCTGCTGTCTCGCCAGGTACACTGCCATGGAGAAACTCTGAGATGGGAGACAAGACAACAGGAGGGAGGTTATCACAATGAACGAGGACACAAAACCATACAAATGGAATAGAATAACATTCTCAACGCTTTGTGGCTCAACAGCAGCAACCACATAGTACACAAACACGGGTCTATATCTTATGCAACAGGTTTATCCAACAGTTTGTCAGCCAGCCAGCCAGCCCAGCCCAGCCCAGCCAGCCCAGCCAGCCAGCCCAGCCAACCAGCCCAGCCAACCAGCCCAGCCAACCAGCCCAGCCCAGCCAACCAGCCCAGCCAGCCCAGCCAGCCAGCCCAGCCAGCCCAGCCCAGCCAGCCCAGCCAGCCAGCCCAGCCCAGCCACCCGCCCAGCCCAGCCAAACAGCCCAGCCCAGCCAGCCCAGCCCAGCCCAGCCAGCCCAGCCAGCCCAGCCCAGCCAGCCCAGCCCAGCCAGCCCAGCCACCCGCCCAGCCCAGCCAACCCAGCCCAGCCCAGCCAGACAGCCCAGCCCAGCCCAGACAGCCCAGCCCAGCCCAGCCAGCCCAGCCACCCGCCCAGCCCAGCCAACCCAGCCAGCCCAGCCCAGCCCAGCCAGCCTTAGGGTTGCAAAATACTGGTCATGTTCCCAAATTTCCCAGGTTTCCAGATATCCTGGTTGGAGGATTCTGGATTGGTGTCCAACGTTAGATTCCTTACCCTGCCTATCTCAGAGGTCCACGACACCACAATAAGATTCCTTACCCTGCCTATCTCAGAGGTCCACGACACCACAATAAGATTCCTTACCCTGCCTATCTCAGAGGTCCACGACACCACAATAAGATTCCTTACCCTGCCTATCTCAGAGGTCCACGACACCACAATAAGATTCCTTACCCTGCCTATCTCAGAGGTCCACGACACCACAATAAGATTCCTTACCCTGCCTATCTCAGAGGTCCACGACACCACAATAAGATTCCTTACCCTGCCTATCTCGGAGGTCCACGACACCACGATAAGATTCCTTACCCTGCCTATCTCAGAGGTCCACGACACCACAATAAGATCCCTTACCCTGCCTATCTCGGAGGTCCACGACACCACAATAAGATTCCTTACCCTGCCTATCTCAGAGGTCCACGACACCACAATAAGATTCCTTACCCTGCCTATCTCGGAGGTCCACGACACCACGATAAGATTCCTTACCCTGCCTATCTCGGAGGTCCATGGACACCACGATAAGATCCCTTACCCTGCCTATCTCAGAGGTCCATGACACCACGATAAGATTCCTTACCCTGCCTATCTCAGAGGTCCACGACACCACGATAGTGTTGGGTACTGTGGTGGACAGTCTGACCAGTGACGTGATGTTGATAGGGCGACTTGGCCGCTTGGGTTCCACACCGTTTTTGGTTGGAGGAAGGTAGCTCTGAGGAAGAGGTGAAACAACAGGGTCAATGTCAGGTTGGGAAGAGCAGGACGCTAGGCTAACAACTTCCAAGAATTGTGGGTTCAAGTCCCACAGGGACAACATGCACTAAACAAAAATATAAACATTTGACAACAACTGAGTTACAGTTCATATCAGGAAATCAGTCGATTTCAATTAATTAATTAGGTCCTAATCTATGGATTTCACATGACTGGGAATACATAATATGCATCGGTTGGTCACAGATACCTTTTTAAAGAAAAAGGTAGGGGCGTGGATCAGAAAACCAGTCAGTATCTGGTGTGACCACCATTTGCCTCATGCAGCGCCAAGACGACGAGCATACAGATGAGCAGTTTGTGCAGAGATTCTTTGGTTGTGCAAACCCAGTTTGATCAGCTTTATGAGTGACTGGTCTTAGACCATGTGATGATCCTGGGCTGGTCTGCGGTTGTGAGACCGGTTGGACGTACTGACAAATTCTCTAAAACGATATTGGAGGCGGCTTATGGTAGAGAAATTAACATTCAATTCTCAGCAAACAGCTCTGGTGGACATTCCTGCAGTCACAGCATGCCAATTGTACGCTCCCTCAAAACTGTAGACATCTATGGCATTGTATTGTGTGACAACTTCACATTTTAGTGTGGCCTTTTATTGTCCCCAGCACAAGGTGCACCTGTGTAATGATGATGGTGTATAAATCAGCTTCTTGATATGCCACACCTGTCAGGTGGATGGATTATCTTGGCAAAAGGAGAAATGCTCGCTAACAGGGATGTAAACTAATTTTTGCACAACATTTGAGAGAAATAAGCATTTTGTGCGTATGGAACATTTCTGGGATCTTTTATTTCAGCTCATTAAACATGAGATCAACACTTTACATTTTGCGTTTATATTTTTGGTTCAGTGTATTAAAAATGATATTACTGTCAAGCACTTTGGATAAAAGTGACATTACTTGAGCATTGCTTTTTTTTTTTTTAAATGTTTACCTTTATTTAACTAGGCAAGTCAGTTAAGAACAAATTCCTATTTTCAATGACAGCCTACTGGGGAACAGTGGGTTAACTGCCTTGTTCAGGGGGCAGAAAGACAGATTTGTACCTTGTCAGCTCAGGGATTCGAACTTGCAACCTTTCGGTTACTAGCCCAACACTCTAACCACTAGGCTACCTGTCACCTCTACACTCTAACCACTAGGCTACCTGCCACCTCTACACTCTAACCACTAGGCTACCTACCACCTCTACACTCTAACCACTAGGCTACCTCCCACCTCTACACTCTAACCACTAGACTACCTGCCACCTCTACACTCTAACCACTAGGCTACCTGCCACCTCTACACTCTAACCACTAGGCTACCTGCCACCTCTACACTCTAACCACTAGACTACCTACCACCTCTACACTCTAACCACTAGGCTACCCTGCTTAATGCAGTGTTTCCCAATCCTGGTCCCGGGGAACGAAAGGGGTACAACTAACACATTTGATTCAATGAAAGGCTTGATGATGAGCTGATTAGTGCAATAAATGTGTGTTAGCACTAGGACAAAGACACACCCTATAGGACCAGGATAATGTGTTAGCACTAGGACCAGGATAATGTGTTAGCACTAGGGTAAAGACAAACCCTGTAGGACCAGGATAATGTGTTAGCACTAGGGTAAAGACAAACCATGTAGGACCAGGATAATGTGTTAGCACTAGGACCAGGATAATGTGTTAGCACTAGGACCAGGATAATGTGTTAGCACTAGGGTAAAGACAAACCCTGTAGGACCAGGATAATGTGTTAGCACTAGGACCAGGATAATGTGTTAGCACTAGGGTAAAGACAAACCCTGTAGGATCAGGATAATGTGTTAGCACTAGGGCAAAGACAAACCATGTAGGACCAGGATAATGTGTTAGCACTAGGACCAGGATAATGTGTTAGCACTAGGACCAGGATAATGTGTTAGCACTAGGACCAGGATAATGTGTTAGCACTAGGACCAGGATAATGTGTTAGCACTAGGACCAGGATAATGTGTTAGCACTAGGGTAAAGACAAACCCTGTAGGACCAGGATAATGTGTTAGCACTAGGACCAGGATAATGTGTTAGCACTAGGGCCAAGACAAACCCTGTAGGACCAGGATAATGTGTTAGCACTAGGACCAGGATAATGTGTTAGCACTAGGACCAGGATAATGTGTTAGCACTAGGGCAAAGACAAACCCTGTAGGACCAGGATAATGTGTTAGCACTAGGACCAGGATAATGTGTTAGCACTAGGGCCAAGACAAACCCTGTAGGACCAGGATAATGTGTTAGCACTAGGACAAAGACAAACCCTGTAGGACCAGGATAATGTGTTAGGACTAGGACAAAGACAAACCCTGTAGGACCAGGATAATGTGTTAGCACTAGGACCAGGATAATGTGTTAGCACTAGGGTAAAGACAAACCATGTAGGACCAGGATAATGTGTTAGCACTAGGACCAGGATAATGTGTTAGCACTAGGACCAGGATAATGTGTTAGCACTAGGACCAGGATAATGTGTTAGCACTAGGGTAAACACAAACCCTGTAGGACCAGGATAATGTGTTAGCACTAGGACCAGGATAATGTGTTAGCACTAGGGTAAAGACAAACCCTGTAGGATCAGGATAATGTGTTAGCACTAGGGCAAAGACAAACCATGTAGGACCAGGATAATGTGTTAGCACTAAGACCAGGATAATGTGTTAGCACTAGGACCAGGATAATGTGTTAGCACTAGGACCAGGATAATGTGTTAGCACTAGGGCAAAGACAAACCCCGTAGGACCCCAGCACCAGGATTGAGAAACAAATGGTTTAATGAGTAAGGTATTGGTTATGAAATGTCACATATTTATGCTATAAAATACATTTGACCAAGACAAATATGATAATTCATGTTCTGAATCGTTCAATGAGGTGTTTCTCTAACATATTATATGTATTGTACCTTTGCGTGATGTATTGTTGTCTCTACCTTCTTGCCCTTTGTGCTGTTGTCCGGGCCCAATAATGTTTGTACCATGTTTTGTGTTGCTACCATGTTGTGTTGCTACCATGTTGTGCTGCTACCATGTTGTTGTCATGTTGTGTTGCTGCCATGTTATTGTCATGCTGTGTTGCTACCATGTTGTTGTCATGTTGTGTTGCTACCATGTTGTTGTCATGTGTTGCTACCATGTTGTGATGCTACCATGCTGTTGTCATGTTGTGTTGCTACCATGTTGTCATGTTGTGATGCTACCATGCTGTTGTCATGTTGTGTTGCTACCATGTTGTCATGTTGTGTTGCTACCATGTTGTTGTTGTGTTGCTACCATGTTGTTATCATGTTGCTACCATGCTGTTGTCATGTTGTGTTGCTGCCATGTTGTTGTCATGTTGTGTTGCTACCATGTTGTTGTCATGCTGTGTTGCTACCATGTTGTTGTCATGTTGCTACTACCATGTTGTTGTCATGTTGCTACCATGCTGTTGTCATGTTGTGTTGCTGCCATGTTGTTGTCATGTTGTGTTGCTGCCATGTTGTTGTCATGTTGTGTTGCTGCCATGTTGTTGTCATGTTGTGTTTCTGCCATGTTGTTGTCATGTTGTGTTGCTGCCATGTTGTTGTCATGTTGTGTTGCTGCCATGTTGTTGTCATGTTGTGTTGCTGCCATGTTGTTGTCATGTTGTGTTGCTGCCATGTTGTTGTCATGTTGTGTTGCTGCCATGTTGTTGTCATGTTGTGTTGCTGCCATGCTGTTGTCATGTTGTGTTGCTACTATGCTGTGTTGTTGTCTTTAGGTCTCTCTTTATGTTTGTGTTGTTGTCTCTGTATTTTTCCTTATTTAAAAAAATAAAGAAAAAAATCCACAGGAATCCATTGATTCAATAAGTCATTTTGGCCATTTTTATAATGGGTAAAATATTTGGAACGGAGACATGAGATTTGACCCATTAGTCATTTAGCAGACGCTCTTATCCAGAGTGACTTACAGTAGTGAATGCATACATTTCATACAATTTCATACATATCATACATTTTTTTTTCCTGTGCTGGCCCCCCGTGGGAATCGAACCCACAACCCTGGTGTTGCAAACACCATGCTCTACCAACTGAGCTACAGGGAAGGCTACAGGATGATGTACATTATTAACATATAATTTTACCCATTGGTCAAAACATGGGTTTTTGATTGGACACCCTAGAAAAAGGTCAGACGGACTCACCGGGAGGTTACAGGGCTTGCTGTTGACTTTAACACACAGGTTGGACGGGAAATGATCCTCCTGGGCACAGCTCGTCTCTGACAAACAAAACCTGGGAGAGGACCACAGATCAATAACAAATACCAGAGATGAATAAAAAATAAAAAAAATCGCTAGGAATACCAGAGAGATTAATAACCAATTCAAAAATCACAGACACATCAATAAACAATTGACAAGCGGTCATATTTTTTATATATATTTTTTTTAAAAGAGAGTGTGATCCCAAAAAGACCAGAACAAAATATTTTCTGTCCTTGGAAGGTGATCCATTTCATAGAAGCCTTTTTGTAGCACCGCCATCTCTCAACTTTACTTAGTGAACAAGCATCTCTCAACTTTACTTAGTGAACAAGCATCTCTCAACTTTACTTAGTGAACAAGCATCTCTCAACTTTACTTAGTGAACAAGCATCTCTCAACTTTACTTAGTGAACAAGCATCTCTCAACTTTACTTAGTGAACAAGCATCTCTCAACTTTACTTAGTGAACAAGCATCTCTCAACTTTACTTAGTGAACAAGCATCTCTCAACTTTACTTAGTGAACAAGCATCTCTCAACTTTACTTAGTGAACAAGCATCTCTCAACTTTACTTAGTGAACAAGTCATATTGTCAAAAGTGAAAGAAAAGAGTATGGTGCCTTCAGAAAGTATTCATACCCCTTGACTTATTCCACATTGTGTTACAGCCTGAATTCAAAATGTATTACACACACACACACACACTTGAAGTTGGAAGTTTACATACAACTTAGCTAAATACATTTAAAATCAGATTTTCACAATTCCTGACATTTAATCCTAGTAAAAATTCCCTGTTTTAGGTCAGTTAGGATCACCACTTTATTTTAAGAATGTGAAATGTCAGATTAATAGTAGAGAGAATGATTTATTTCAGCTTTTATTTCTTTCCTCACGTTCCAAGTGGGTCAGAAGTTTACATGCACTCAATTAGTATTTGGTAGCATTGCCTTTAAATTGTTTAACTTGGGTCAAACGTTTCGGGTAGCCTTCCACAAGCTTCCCACAATAAGTTGGGTGAATTATGGCCGATTCCTCCTGACAGAGTTGGTGTAACTGAGTCAGGTTTGTAGGCCTCCTTGCTTGCACACGCTTTTTCAGTTCTGCCCACAAATTCTCTCTAGGATTGAGGTCAGGGCTTTGTGATGGCCACTCCAATACCTTGACTTTGTTGTCCTTAAGCCATTTTGTCACAACTTTGGAAGTATGCTTGGGGTCATTGTCCATTTGGAAGACCCATTTACGACCAAGCTTTAACTTCCTGACTGATGTCTTGAGATGTTGCTTCAATATATCCACATCATTTTCATCCCTCATGATGCCATCTATTTTGTGAAGTGCACCAGTCCCTCCTGCAGCAAAGCACCCCCACAACATGATGCTGCCACCCCCGTGCTTCACGGTTGGGATGGTGTTCTTCAGCTTGCAAGCCTCCCCCTTTTTCCTCCAAACATAACAATGGTCATTATGACCAAACAGTTCTATTTTTGTTTCATCAGACCAGAGGACATTTCTCCAAAAAGTACGATCTTTGTCCCCATGTGCAGTTGCAAACCGTAGTCTGGCTTTTTTATGGTGGTTTTGGAGCAGTGGCTTCTTCCTTGCTGAGCGGCCTTTCAGGTTTTGCTAATGAAATACAGAAATCTAATTTACATCTAACACCACACACCCGAGTCAATACTTTGTAGAAGCACCTTTGTCAGCGATTACAGCTGTGAGTCTTTCTGGGTAAGTCTCTAAGAGCGATTACAGCTGTGAGTCTTTCTGGGTAAGTCTCTAAGAGCTTTACACACCTGGATTGTGCAACATTTGTCCATTATTCTTTTCAAAATTCTTCAAGCTCTGACAAATTGGTTGTTGATCATTGCTAGACAACCATTTTCAGGTCTGAGATTTTCAAGCAGATTTAAGTCAAAACTGTAACTCGGCCCCTCAGGAACATTCACCGTCTTCTTGGTAAGCAACTCCAGTGTAGATTTGGCCTTGTGTTTTAGGTTATTGTCCTGCTGAAAGGTGAATTCCTCTCCCAGTGTCTGGTGGAAAGCAGACTGAACCAGGTTTTCCTCTAGGATTTTGCCTGTGCTTAGCTCCATTCTGTTTCTTATTTATCCTGAAAAACTTCCCAGTCCTTAACAATTACAAGCATACCCATAACATGATGCAGCCACCACTATGCTAGAAAATATGGCGAGTGGTACTCAGTAATGTGTTGTATTGGATTTGCCCCTAACATAACACTTTGTATTCAGGACAAAAAGCGAATTGCTTTGCCACATTTTTTGCAGTATTACTTCAGTGCCTCATTGCAAACAGGATGCATGATGTGGAATATTTTTTATTCTGTACTGCCTTCCTTCTTTTCACTCTGTCATTTAGGTTAGTATTGTGGAGTAACTACAATGTTGTTGATCCATCCTCAGTTTTCTCCTATCACAGCCATTAAACTCTGTAACTGTTTTAAAATCACCATTGGCCTCATGATGAATTCCCTGTGAGGTTTCCTTCCTCACCAGCAACTGAGTTAGGAAGGACACCTGTATCTTTGTAGTGACTGGGTGTATTGATACACCATCCAAAGTGTAATTAATAACTTCACCATGCTCAAAGGGATATTCAATGTCTGCTTTTTAGTTTTTTACCCATCTACCAATAGGTGCTCTCTTGTATGTGTGGGGGTACAGCGATGATGTGGTCATTTTAAAAAACGCATGCAACTTATTATGTGACTTGTTAAGCAAATATTTACTCCTGAACTTATTTATGCTTGATATAACAAAAGGGGGTTGAATACTTACAGGCTCAAGACATTTCAGCTTTTACATTTTTTTAAATAATTTGTAAAAAGTTAAAAAAAACATACTTCCACTTTGACATTATGGGTTATTGTGTGTAAGCCAGTGACCCTAAAAAAAAATCTAAATTTAATCAATAATAAAAAAAAAAAATTTAAAATCAGGCTGTAACAACAACAAAATATGGAAAAAAAGTCAATGGGTGTGAATACTTTCTGAAGGCTCTGTGAGAAGGCAGGAGAGCCTACCTTAACTGAACCTGGACTGCAAAGTCACACTTGGTCCCAGAGATGTCCCTGTAGAGACACAGAGAGAGACATAAGGTTCAGGTGAGAAGTCAGTTTGACAATGTTTTGCACGAGCAAAATGGCAGTGAGCAAAATAACCATAGAATTACAACTAGATGGGAAGGCATTGTTATCCCATTATCCAATGGGAAGGCCCTGTTATCCCATTATCCAATGGGAAGGCACAGTTATCCCATTATCCAATGGGAAGGCACAGTTATCCCATTATCCAATGGGAAGGCACAATTATCCCATTATCCAATGGGAAGGCACAGTTATCCCATTATCCAATGGGAAGGCACAGTTATCCCATTATCCAATGGGAAGGCACAGTTATCCCATTATCCAATGGGAAGGCACAATTATCCCATTATCCAATGGGAAGGCACAATTATCCCATTATCCAATGGGAAGGCACAGTTATCCCATTATCCAATGGGAAGGCACAGTTATCCCATTATCCAATGGGAAGGCACAGTTATCCCATTATCCAATGGGAAGGCACAGTTATCCCATTATCCAATGGGAAGGCACAGTTATCCCATTATCCAATGGGAAGGCACTGTTATCCCATTATCCAATGGGAAGGCACAGTTATCCCATTATCCAATGGGAAGGCATTGTTATCCCATTATCCAATGAGAGTGCCAAATATTGTGACTTGCAATAGGATCATGTGTATTGCATGCATCGATTTGCAGTTTATTAAAAACTGTATTTTTGTACATAGGGGTCGGGTGTGTTGTAGTGGTGTAGATAGGGGTCAGGTGTGTTGTAGTGGTGTAGATAGGGGTCGGGTGTGTTGTAGTGGTGTAGATAGGGGTCGGGTGTGTTGTAGTGGTGTAGATAGAGGTCGGGTGTGTTGTAGTGGTGTAGATAGAGGTCGGGTGTGTTGTAGTGGTGTAGATAGGGGTCAGGTGTGTTGTAGTGGTGTAGATAGAGGTCAGGTGTGTTGTAGTGGTGTAGATAGGGGTCAGGTGTGTTGTAGTGGTGTAGATAGGGGTCAGGTGTGTTGTAGTGGTGTAGATAGGGGTCAGGTGTGTTGTAGTGGTGTAGATAGGGGTCAGGTGTGTTGTAGTGGTGTAGATAGGGGTCAGGTGTTATGTAGTGGTGTAGATAGGGGTCAGGTGTGTTGTAGTGGTGTAGATAGAGGTCAGGTGTGTTGTAGTGGTGTAGATAGGGGTCAGGTGTGTTGTAGTGGTGTAGATAGGGGTCAGGTGTGTTGTAGTGGTGTAGATAGGGGTCAGGTGTGTTGTAGTGGTGTAGATAGGGGTCAGGTGTGTTGTAGTGGTGTAGATAGGGGTCAGGTGTGTTGTAGTGGTGTAGATAGGGGTCAGGTGTGTTGTAGTGGTGTAGATAGGGGTCAGGTGTGTTGTAGTGGTGTAGATAGGGGTCAGGTGTGTTCTAGTGGTGTAGATAGGGGTCAGGTGTGTTCTAGTGGTGTAGATAGGGGTCGGGTGTGTTGTAGTGGTGTAGATAGGGGTCGGGTGTGTTGTAGTGGTGTAGATAGAGGTCAGGTGTGTTGTAGTGGTGTAGATAGGGGTCAGGTGTGTTCTAGTGGTGTAGATAGGGGTCGGGTGTGTTGTAGTGGTGTAGATAGGGGTCAGGTGTGTTGTAGTGGTGTAGATAGAGGTCAGGTGTGTTGTAGTGGTGTAGATAGGGGTCAGTCTTACATGGAGCTGCTGATCTGCTGGACCTGCTGAGGCGTCAACGCAAAGGCATAACACGTCTCCTGAAACCGCTGGCTGTTGTCTGAGGCTGAGAGAGAAGAGAGAGAAGAGAGAGAGAGAGAGAGAAGAGAGAGAAGAGAGAGAGAAGAGAGAGAAGAGAGAGAAGGAGAAAGAGAGAGAGAGAGAGAGAGAGAGAGAGAGAGACAGAGAGAGACAGAGAGAGACAGAGAGACAGAGAGACAGAGAGACAGAGAGACAGAGAGACAGAGAGAGAGACACAGAGAGAGAGAGAGAGAGAGAGAGAGAGAGAGAGAGAGAGAGACAGAGAGAGAGCTAGAACGAATCTCATCCTACCAACCACCCGCTCCCACAATCACAATAATCTATAGGTTAAAGCCTTATTGCTTTAATAAAAACACAGTGTATATGATGGAATGTATGTGAAATATACACTGTCTGTCCAAAACCAGCCCTTTCCACAAACTCAGGTGAATCCAGGTGAAAGCTATGATCCCTTATGTAGATGAAGGGGAGAAAACAGGTTTGTTTTTTTATTTCACCTTTATTTAACCAGGTAGGCTAGTTGAGAACAAGTTCTCATTTACAACTGCGACCTGGCCAAGATAAAGCAAAGCAGTTCGACAACATACAACAACACAGAGTTACACATGGAGTAAAACAACATACAGTCAATCAATTCACATATGGTATCGAGGGCACAGCTGGGGGCAGAGGGAGGTCTATAGCAGGCGGCAACAGCGAGAGACTTGTTTCTGGAAAGGTGAATTTTTAGAAGTAGATGCTCGAATTGTTTGGGTACAGACTTGGATAGTAATACAGAACTCTGCAGGCTATCTTTGCAGTAGATTGCAACACCACCCGCTTTGGCAGTTCTATCTTGGCAGAAATTGTTATAGTTAGCGATGGAGATTTCAGGGTTTTTGGTGGTTTTCCTAAGCCAGGATTCAGACACGGCTAAGACATCCGGGTTGGCAGAGTGTGCTAAAGCAGTGAGTAAAACAAACTTAGGGAGGAGGCTTCTAATGTTAACAAGCATGAAACCAAGGCTTTTACAGTTACAGAAGTCAACAAATGAGAGCTCCTGGGGAGTAGGAGTGGAGCTAGGCACTGCAGGTCCTGGATTAACCTCTACATCACCAGAGGAACAGAGGAGGAGCAGGATAAGGTTACGGCTAAAAGCTATAAGAACTGGCCGTCTAGCACGTTCGAAACAGAGGAAACAAAGGAGCAGGTTTCTGGGCACGATAGCATAGATTCAAGGCGTAGTGTACAGACAAAGGTAAGGTAGGATGTGAGTACATTGGAGGTAAACCTAGACATTGAGTAATGATGAGAGAGATATAGTCTCTAGAGACGTTTAAACCAGGTGATGTCATCGCATGTGTAGGAGGTGGAACAACATGGTTGGTTAAGGCATATTGAGCAGGGCTAGAGGCTCTACAGTGAAATAAGACAGTAATCACTAACCAGGACAGTAATGGACGAGGCATGTTGATATTAGAGAGAGGCATGCGTAGCCAAGTGAACATATGGGTCCAGTGAGTGGTTGGGCTGACTGGGGACACGGCGATTCAGACAGTTAGCAGGTCGATGCTAACAATCTAACAGTTAGTAGACCAGGGCTAAACATGCTAGCAGTTAGCAGACCGGGGCAGGCATGCTAGCAGTTAGCAGACCGGGGCAAGCAAGTTAGCCTTTGGGGGACATCGCAATGGGGGTAAGTCTGTTTTTGCCTCTTTGTGCGGTGACGTCGATAGACCAGTCGTGGAATTAGTAGGGTTCCAAGTAGCTCTAGATAGCTAGCAGGCCGGTTAGCAGAATGGGTCTTCAGAGGACGTCGCACCTGAGGGGCCTGTTGGAATCCTCGGGCAGATTATGTCGGTTTTCCAGTCGTAGAGGATCGGCGGGGTTCCGTGGTTCCGGCAGTAGAAGGAGTCCGGATATTGTAGCCCAGGAGTGGGCTTCGGTGGTAGCACAGGAGCCCTGGCCGGGCTAGCTTCAGGCTAATTGGTGCTTGTTCCGGGGATGGAAATGGTAGCCAGGAGTAGTCTCCCGGGATTGCGGTTAGCTAGTTGCGAAGATCCAGATTAAAATGTTCAGAGTTTGCGGTAGGAATCCGGGGATATGTGGAAAAAAATAAAAATAGGTCCGTTATGCTCTGGTTTGAGTCACGTTGTTCGAACTGGCGAGAGCTTTCCGAGCTGAAGGTTAGCTGATGACCGCTAGCAATGGTTTGCTGACTGATAGCTGGTAGGTAGTTAGCTGGCTAGCTTCAGTTGAGGGATTCCAGATCCGAAGTAAATAGAAATACTTTAGGAAGAAAAACAGATCCACGCCACATTGGGTGAGGCGGGTTGCAGGAGAGTAATTATTTAGAAGTTGAGGTTTAAGAAGACGTCTGACTGCTACGCCATCTTGGATTACAGGGAATAGGGCTCTGGTCTATAGTAGTGCACTATATAGGGAATAGGGCTCTGGTCTAAAGTAGTGTACTATATAGGGAATAGGGCTCTGGTCTAAAGTAGTGTACTATATAGGGAATAGGGCTCTGGTCTATAGTAGTGTACTATATAGGGAATAGGGCTCTGGTCTATAGTAGTGTACTATATAGGGAATAGGGCTCTGGTCTATAGTAGTGTACTATATAGGGAATAGGGCTCTGGTCTAAAGTAGTGCACTATATAGGGAATAGGGCTCTGGTCTAAAGTAGTGCACTATATAGGGAATAGGGCTCTGGTCTAAAGTAGTGTACTATATAGGGAATAGGGCTCTGGTCTAAAGTAGTGCACTATATAGGGAATAGGGCTCTGGTCTAAAGTAGTGTACTATATAGGGAATAGGGCTCTGGTCTATAGTAGTGTACTATATAGGGAACAGGGTTAGGTTAGCCATCTTGGATTAGGTTAAAGAAAGACTGTTAAGCCTTGAGACAATTGAGATATGGATTGTGTTTGTGTGCCATTCAGAGGGTGAATGGGCAAGACAAAATATTTCAGTGCCTTTGAACAGGGTATGGTAGTAGGTACCCAGGTGCACCGGTTTGACTGTGTCAAGAACTGCAAAGCTGCTGGGTTGTCGCTCAACATTTTCCCGTGTGTATCAATAACGGTCCACCACCCAAAGGACATCCAGCCAACTTGACACAACTGTGGGAAGCATTGGTTAACTGGTTGGTTACACACGGTTAACTGTTGAGCGTAAAAAGAAAAATCCAGCAGCGCTGCCGTTCTTGACACACTCAAACTGATGCCCCCTAGGCACCTACTACCATCCCCCCGTTCAAAGGCACTTCAATCTTCTGTCTCGCCCAATTCACCCTCTGAATGGTCACACAGACACAATCCATGTCTCAATTATCTCAAAGCTTTAAAAAAAAAAAAAAAAATCATTCTTTAACTTGTCTCCTCCCCTTCATCTACACGGATTGAAGTGGATTTAACAGGTGACATCAACGAGGGATCATAGCTTTCACCTGGTCGGTCTCATGGAAAAGAGAAGATGTTCTTAATGTTTTATACACTCAGCGTATGTATGTATGTAAGTCTAAGCACCACTTACCCAGGCTGGTGGGTTTGATAAGCTCATCCAGCATGTCGTAGAAGGGCAGTCTCTGGAGCTTGACGTCAGGGTGTACAGGGTGAAGGCCAAGTTCATGTTTGGGCACCAGCAGAGAGCCAGGCGAGGGGGACCCGTGGCTGTCAAACCCCAGCGAGGTGAGGCCTCCGGGTAGACTGGAGGTGGAGTGGACACTGGGCAGGGCCAGATCCACCGGAGACAGCATCTTGGCGGGGAAGCGGCGTCTGTAGAGCTCCTTCACCTTCATCTGGACAGCGGGGCTGCAGCCGGCCTTAAGGAGGTGCAAGGCTTTGGTCAACAGTTGGTGTTTGCGTCCGTGCTTGTTGCGTCCTGCGTAGCCTAGTAACACTTGTAGCTCTGAAACACGAAGGCTCATCACCATTTGCTTTGGGAGGAGAGAAAAAAAATAAAAATGTAATTAAAAAATAAAATAAGCATTATTACTTCACAACAAACATAGAGGAATAATAGGACACACGAGTAGAACAACTAAAATACATTTACATAATATTTTTACCCACTTCATATGTATATACTGTATTCGAGTCATTCAAGCTACTTTTTTTAAAATCTAAATGCGTTTTTTATTTTGGTAGAAATGCCTTCTGGGACATGTGAACTTTCATGTGCCTTAATAACAAACTTGTATGTCATCTGTAAATGTGAATTAAATTGTTAAATTACGAGCCTAGTTGGTTTAAAAAAGAAACCATCCCGCTAGCCATGATTGGCTGAGATAATGGATGGGCTGGACATGCTGAGAGATGAGTTTGGATTGGTCTGCCATGTAGCCCGCTTCTGTCTATAACATGAGCTGCTCAGTATGTGTCGGTAATCTTTTCTAACGTGGCTTTTTAATAAAGACATCACGTAGTAGAACTGTTGCTCTCCACTTTCTGGAGGACCGAGTTTTGAAAATCAGTGGAATTAGAGTATGACAGCTAAGGAGATGGAGAAGGTTCTGGCGTTTGACTGCAAATATGCAGACGAGTCGAAAAGAGAACACACAGAAGAAGGCTGTTGTATAAAACCTCCGGATTACATCTTCAAGCTAAGGGCAACCATGACCGAGGGAGAAGTGTCCATCCATGTATACAGGTATGAGAGTCTAGCTAGCTACATATTCAGATATTACACATTTATAATTGTCAGAAAGTCATTTTCATTTCAAGTTAGTGTACTGTTAGCTATCTAGCTAACTTAAGATGGCTGGCTTGCTAACATTACGTGTATGATCTGTGTAGGAATATTATTCATATCTGAGAGCAATATGCATTGCTAGTTATAGCCTAAGGTTAGCTAGCTAACATTGAACCAGTTTGGTTAGCTACCTGCAGATTCATGCAGGGTGGAAACGTTATTAGTTGAGATTAATGGTTCATTGTTTAGCTAGCTAGCTAGCTAGCTACATGTCTAAACAAAAGACTCCGCTATGCAAGTAACTATTTCAATAGAATGTTCATGATGACACTGCGACAACTGCCGATAGGCGTAGCTGGTAAATTCACTCTGGCTATCTACTCCGATTTCAGAGTTGTTTAGTACACGGCCTCACATGGGGCTAAAGCTTAAGAGGGTGTGAACGATGCTGAATGGGTGTAGACAATGAAGAGCTCTCCAGCAGGTACCAAAACATTCCGAGGACCATTTTCTCAGAAGTGGGGTTACAAGTTAATCAACTTTCAAAGCAGAATTACTTTCCTCATTGTTCCTCAACTGTAGTGTATGATATACCATTTTCTATCTCTGAGTCTCTACTTTTATCCAATGTAAAAAAAAATACACAATTTTAAATGTTTCTACATAAAACCGAATCCAGTTGGTCACATATTCTATTCATATAGTCTACACATCCCATCTATCCATATACACATAAGTACCGGTCAAAAGTTGACACCTACTCATTCAAGGGTTTCTTTATTTTTTACTATTTTCTACGTTGAATAATAATAGTGAAGACATCAACACTATGAAATAACACATTTGGAATAATGTAGTAACCAACAACAAAAAAAGTGTTAAAATCAAAATATATTTTATATTCTTCAAAGTAGCCACCTTTTGCATTGATGACGGCTGTCCACATTCTTGGCATTCTCTCAACCAGCTTTATGAGGTAGTCACCTGGAATGGGTTTCAATTAACAGGTGTGCCTTTTTTTACATTTGTGGAATTTCTTTCCTTCTTATTGCATTTGAACCAATCAGTTGTCTTGTGACAAGGTAGGGGTGATATACAGAAGGCAAGAACAGCTCAAATATGGCAAGAACAGCTCAAATAAGCAAAGAGAAACAACAGTCCATCATTACTTTAATTGAGTCAAAACATCTGATTCCAGGAGGACCATGAGCTGTTGCTATCGATTCATCTTTTTCACCTCGAATAGAGGTGTCAGAGGTTCTTTGTCAGAGGTTGCTTGTTGTGAGCGCTGAGGGAACTTTATGCAATTGGCCAAATGATTCTGCATCTTTGTTGCATTCTTCACATATGATTTGGCAAATGTACACAGCTTTTCCTTCTACAGTAGCTGCAGTGAAATGTCTCCACACATCAGATAGCGCCCGTGGCATTTTCCTGTAAAGATTAGAAGAAGAAAAATTGTGAAATGAAAACAAAAGAAATACAATTCCATGTACTGATAAATAGTTAAGCAGTTAGATTAAACAACTCCTTTGTAAGATAAATGTTTTAAAATGAAACATGTATGGAAACAGGTGAATTAACACTCCTCAGCTAGCAGGCTCAAGCAAGCTAAAACCCACATGGTAGTTTTTGCTAACTAGCAGAAATTGCTAACAAGTTAGAAATGATTTAAAACACACTTTGCTGTAGGCTACTATTTACTAGTTAACAAAAAAAATAATGTCACAATATATTCACCCCACCCAGTATTGTAGTCAAAACTTACCAGAAAGCATGTAGTCCTTGGCTCAGACAGTGTAGTAGTGTGGGCTCAATAGCATCTCATTAGTGTGCAAGATCTTGAGAATCAGCTGTACATGTGATGGAAGAATGCACTGTGTATGCAGAGGGTTGCAATTCCATTGAATTGGGGATAGTTTAACCAAAATATGCCAAAAGACCTAGAATTGCCTTATGTGTATCCCACAAATTTTTTTTTTAACTGTTATAATTTTTTTTTAATGAAATTCTCCAAATTCCAGGGCTTAACTTCCCATTAAAAAAATTCTGGAAAGTTTCCAACCCTTTGCAACCCTAGAGGTGAGAGGTGACCAAAAACCCAATAGTCACTCTGACAGAGCCTCTGAATTCCTCTGTGGAGATGGGACAACCATCTCTGCAGCATTCCACCAATCAGGCCTTTATGGTAGAGTGAACAGACAGAAGCCACTCCTCAGTAAAAAGCACATGACAGCCCGCTTGGAGTTTGCCAAAAGGCACCTAAAGACTCTCAGACCATGAGAAACAAGATTCTCTGGTCTGATGAAACCAAGATTGAACTCAGTTGGTAGAGCATGGTGTGTGCGACGCCAGGGTTGTGGGTTCAATTCCCACGGGGGGCCAGTACAAAAAAAAAAAAAAAATGCATGAAATGTATGCATTCACTACTGTAAGTCGCTCTGGATAAGAGCGTCTGCTAAATAACTAAAATGTAAATGTAACTCTTTGGCCTGAATGCCAAGTGTTACGTCTGGAGGAAACCAGGCACCATCCCTACGATGAAGCATGGTGGTGGCAGCAGCATCATGCTGTAGGGATGTTTTCAGTAGTAGGGACTGGGAGACTAGTCAGGATCAAGGGAAAGATGAACGGAGCAACGTACAGAGAGATCCTTGATGAAAACCTGCTCCAGAGCGTTCAGGAACTCAGACTGGGGTGAAAGTTCACCTTCCAACAGGACAATGACACTAAGCACACAGCCAAGACAACGTAGGAGTTGTCTCTGAATATCCTTGGGTGGCCAGAGCCACCCAAGGATGGCTGATGTGACCACTTGTCTCATGCAGCATGAAACATCTCCTTCGAATAGAGTTGATCAGGCTGTTGATAGTGGCCTCCTCTTCAATGGTTCTGTATTGGCTGGAACACGATGTCTGCCATCTGTCCGGTACAGTAGAAACCGGGATTCATCCGTGAAGAGTACACTTCTCCAGCGTGCCAGTGGCCATCGAAGGTGAGCATTTACCCACTGAAGTCTGTTACAACGACTAACTGCAGTCAGGTCACGACCCTGGTGAGGACAACGAGCACGCAGATGAGCTTCCATTAGACGGTTTCTGACAGTTTTGCGCAAAAAATCTTCGGTGGTGCAAACCCAGTTTCATCAGCTGTCCGGGGTGGCTGGTCTCAGACGATCCCGCAGGTTATGAACCCGGATGTGGAGGTCCTGGGCTGGCGTGGTTACACGTGGTCTGCGGTTGTGAGGCCGGTTGGACGCACTGCCAAATTCTCTAAAACAACGGAGGCGGCTTATGGTAGAGAAATTAACATTTTATTCTTTGGCAACAGCTCTGGTGGACATTCCTGCAGTCAGCATGCCAATTACACACTCCATCAAAACTTCAGACATCTGTGGCATTGTGTCGAGTGACAAAACTGCACATTTTAGAGTGGCCATTTACTGTCCCCAGCACAAGGTGCCCGTGTAATTTTTATTCGATTTTTACCTTTAACTAGGAAAGTCAAATTCTTATCTACAATGACGTAACGATCATGCTGTTTAATCAGCTTCTTGATTATGCCACACCAAATCAGGTGGATGGATTATCTTGGCAAAGGAGAAATGCTCACTAACAGGAATGTAAGCAAATATTTTGTATTTATTTATGTAATATGTAAATATGTACACAACATTTGAGTAATAAGCTTGTTGTGCACATAGAACATTTCTGGGATATTTTATACCAGCTCATGAAACATGTTACCAACACTTTACTTGTTGTTGTTTATATTTTTGTTCAGTGTATTATATATCACTTTATACAACAGCTGATGAAACTAACACTAAAAGTGTGAAAAAAATGTGATCAGTCTTATTTCCAATAGTTGCTGGTTGAAAATACAAATCTACCATTAGAATGTACTAGAGGCTACCAAAATATAGCTTATCCTGCTAAAATGTCTTAACCAAGGGGCAGACCCCCCCCCAAGCTGGGGGAGCCTGGCTGGCTAAATTTTCTATTTGGCTGGCTACTCATCTAACTACTCCATGTCAGGGATTTTACTGCCATTGTTTTAATATAATGTAATGTATTTTGTATTATTCATTTTATGAGATGAAAAACACTTCAACTTAAAAACGACTAAATCCAGATATAAATGATGTTGAAAAGATAAATGTTTTTTTATTATATAAATCTTTGAGAACTAACAAATCACCAAAATACAAGCTAGACAGTCAGGGACAATATCTTTAGCAGTATTCATTTTGTTATGTTTGAGTAAAAGCATTATCCATGGAAAAATGCAAAGAATTCCAGGAAATTAACTTTAAAACGGCAACATTCTCAGCTCCATAGAGAAATTCGTAGAATTGCAGTAAATTGGCTTAAAAATGCTAAAAAATATATTTTACATTTTTACATTTTAGTCATTTAGCAGACGCTCTTATCCAGAGCGATTTACAGTAGTGAATGCATACATTTTCATTTAAAAAAAATCCTGTACTGGTCCCCCGTGGGAATCGAACCCACAACCCTGGCGTTGCAAACACCATGCTCTATCAACTGAGCCACACGGGCTCTACAGCTTCAAGATGGGGGGGCCCTCTAAAATGAACTCATTGCCATTTTCTAAACCACACCCACCACCTAAGCCACTTTTTAATCCAGAAAAAAACACTTGTAGGACACAAGACTGGACATTAAAGCTTGTCCAATTGTTCGGGGAAAACGAATAGTAAAGACAAGAAGAATATAGATTTAAGTTGTCCGAACGGAATGTTTAAATTACACAAACGTCACAATATCAAACAATTAGTCCGATCTGAATTGAATCAGAGGCCAACATTGGAATAATATTTAAATCCACGTTCATAAATAATTAAGCCTACAGGTGATATGCATATTGGCTACAGCCTCATGTCCAACCCGACGCTGACTAGAGGGAGGGCGCCAGAATATGTAAAGTAAACCAAACTTTAATGAGACTTAATTACATATAAATTCGGCTAAACCCCAGTTGTGTTTGACAAATATAATGAAGGATAATTAACATTAATGTCTAAAGGCTTGATTAAGTCGACATACGAGGCACGGTTCGTTCAGATCAAATGATCACATGACCAGAGAGCGAAGGACAGTGCCTATTGGGCACCGAACACCAAGGCGGTGGTCAGCATTTTGAAACTGTTTACCCATAAACAGAATTGTTTAAAACCTGGACGTTTCATGTGTAACCTTGTTTCAAAGTAGCCTAGCCAAAATATGACTATAGAACTGTTGAGGGAATGACTTTATAAACACTTAATATGCCATTGAAATCAGCATATTTTATTGTCCAAAGGCATAATCCTAGTCATATTATTAATCCATGCTAGTTGTTGCATCTTTAGATCTCCCCTCTCGGTCACATGAAATCGCTTGCATTTCGCTCGTAGCCTACAGCCACGTGCGCATTGTTCAGTTTATAATATGAAGAAATACAACCATCAACATTTTAAGCTAAAACGGTCTGATATGTCGCATCAGCCACATTGCTTTAAAAAAAAAAAAAAAGTATCACTTTTTTAAATTTTTATGTAGGTTGTATGAATTTAGGATGTGTCGTCCCAGAGTGTTTTGAACCGTAGACACATTTATCGTCCCAGGGACAACAGGACGAAATCAAAATGTGAACCCTGCAGGGAATTATTTGTTATAAAAACAAAAAAGGTTGTAATTGTAATGTTGCTATATTTTATAGGCTACCAAGGAGTGAAAACCCATCCTCCAGGAGAGACTTGTTACAAGCTTCGGTTTTTCCATTTATGTTTTAAAAAGGTTGGACTTTTAAGCAAGTAGGGTGCACTGATTGGTGTCACCTCGTTAGTCAGAAGGTGTTTCACCTGTGCTGGCCCAGGTGATATTTCAGAGTGGCTGACCTAGTGCTCCAGTTGTCTTGAGAGAGGTGGAGGGTCAACACCCTTAGTTGGCACTCCCTATTTGATTTCTAGAAAAAAAAAAAAAAAAACATTCCTTTGTCTGATCTTCCCTGGTTTCGTTTTGTTTGTGGTCAGGTAAAGTTACCTAACAAGTTAGCCCCAGTACTTCACTTTGGCTATCATAACAAGTAACAAGTAGGGGCGGCAGGGTAGCCTAGTGGTTAGAGTGTTGGACTTGTAGCCAAAAGGTTGCAAGATCAAATCCCCGAGCTGACAAGGTAAAATAAAATCTGTCGTTCTGCCCCTGAAGAATTTGTTCTTAAATGACTTGCCTAGTTAAATAAAGGAAAAATATATTTTTTTTTAAAAAGTCAGGAATTACAAAAGCAGCAAGTCAAATACATTTTGACTTCTTAGTTATCTATTGTTTGAAAATGTATTTGAGACATACTGTCAGGTTTATGGGCTCTGTGTGTGTGGGCGGGTGTGTGTGTGGGTGGATGCGACGCTTCAGGAGAGTGTGCTTCAAAGCTTGACATCCACTGTAGACCTGCTATTGAAGTCAACCTGAGAATTCTTAAAATTTACCAAAACTGAACCATTGTTCTTTATTTTCTACGTTTCCCCCCCCCCCCCCCCTCTCAATCCAAACAAGAACACAGAGCCTAGCCTCCTGTCTGGCAAAAATATTAACTCCTTTCTTTCATCTGTGGAGGTTATCTTGGACATCACAAGAACAATCAAAGCAGATATACCCTCTTCAGAAGAGTCCCAAGTTCTCCACATTTCTGAAGAAACACTGCAAGCAGGGAGGGCCTATCCCAGCGCCATCCCACCTGCCTTACAGAGTACCTGCCACAGCTCTGTCCACAATATGAGCAGGACATCAAAGACGCTGTAGAAGGGGAAAGAAAGGACATTGATGTCATCCTTGATGAGATGACCGATGCCTTCATCCCGTTGTTGCAGACCTGGCTGGAAGAGGTGCTCTCTCTCCATCCTACTCTAGCCAGCGGGTGAGCGACCCGTTGTAGCAGACCTGGCTAGAAGAGGTGCTCTCTCTCCATCCTACTCTAGCCAGTGGGTGAGCGACCCGTTGTAGCAGACCTGTAAAGTCAACTTTTACCACTGTAGAGACAGACGCTTGTCGTGACTGCCTGCTGCAGCGCTCTCTCAACACCAACGACTGTGCTCAACACATACACAACTCTCTGGCCCTCCTCACCACTCACTCAGCATGTGTAGGCTTTTGTAAGTGACTCAGCTAGCTACATGAAGGCGGCTTTCATCAGCATTTTCAAGGGCCTCTTCCCCCAAACTCCGGACACGTCACCTGCTTTGCCCCCATCTCTTGAGACCCGTGCTGGAGGTTTCACCAGAGGTGTTTTGAGGACTTGGAACAGGTTGTGTGCTCTAGTGAAGGTGGTGTTCAGTCAGGCGTCCCAGGTGTCATCTGGAGCGGAGATCATTAAAACGCTGGGAAAGCGGCCATTCTCCTGTGACGCCTGACGTGCAGACCAGGTGGGGATCCTGGATACGTGCTGTGGAATACCTGCACTCACCGACTTCACTACGATCTAGACCTGAAAACAGCCAAGTGTGTCCAGGACATTGAAACATAAGGTCCTGCTGAAGGCGAAAGCGGTGTTTCATCGTGGAGAAAAGTGTGGAGATGACGGCTAACCTGACAAAAGTCCAGGAGACCACTATGCCAACAGCCCACAACATCACCAGCAAGCTAGAGGACCTGCAAATGCAGTTTTAAAAGTACGGCAGAACAGCTGGAGCTGACGACCTCATACGACTGAGCTGCCGGGGCAGCTTCCAGAGGAAGACAGGATATCCTGCACGGAGTTGTTCCAATCAGCCATGGCATCAACTGTTCTAGATCCAGCACAGGTGGTAGGTGCAAGAAAAAAGGACATTAAGGACTATGTCCATTCCATCCCTGCTCTGAGCCAGGTGTCTGCAGAGGAGTGGCACAGATACATGGGCATCAACAAGATAGACGCTATGGACGTCAGTGGACTGGTAGACAGCTAGTCAGGACAGGACGCTATCTATCTATCTATCTGTTCCTCCCTACTACCTCAGTGGACTGGTAGACAGCTAGTCAGGACAGGATGCTATCTATCTATCTGTTCCTCTCTACTACCTCAGTGGACTGGTAGACAGCTAGTCAGGACAGGATGCTATCTATCTGTTCCTCCCTACTACCTCAGTGGACTGGTAGACAGCTAGTCAGGACAGGATGCTATCTATCGATCTATCTATCTATCTATCTATCTGTTCCTCCCTACTACCTCAGTGGATGAAGAGAGACTTTCTCACATTATCAGATGCTACTTAGTCAGTCAGTGTAGAAGGAGCCTCAGATTTTTTTAATTTTTTTAACGTTGTTGATTGCAAAGTATAATAGCATTGGGCACTAAAAAGCAAAATCAGTCAGACCCACCCCGACCAACTTTACCACTTTCTGTTTTGAATCAGATAGTTAATGAATAGTTATACGGTGAATGGAACAAAGATCATTTTCTATGTAATCTATTTGTTGTTGTACATATAGATGGATTCATTAATATATTATTTACGCAATAAGGCATGAGGTGGTGTGGTTTATGGGCAATATACCACGGCTAAGGACTGTCTGGATACAGCCCTTAGCCGTGGTATACTGCCCATATACCACAAACCCCCAGGTGCCTTATTGCTATTATAAAAACTGGTTACAATCGTAATTAAAGCAGTAAAAATTTTAAAAAAGGTCGCACCCGTGGTATACGGTCTGATATAACACGGCCGTCAGCCAATCAGCATTCAGGGCTCCATCGACCCAGTTTATAATAGCATTTATATGCCTCTGTACTTTGTTGATGATATTCCATTTATTATTTATCATATCCTTCCACAATGAAACATTTACAATAACACGTCTACAATAACAGGACCATATAATAAAAAAAAGGTTGAGTCTGTATAGATGTTATTTTTGACTAGGATTCAGTAGAAGGATAACCGTAGATTCATTGTCTTCTAATACACAGGATTAAGCATTTATTTACATAAAACCATGTTCCCAATTGTATTAAATAATGCTACTACACTGGTGTCAGAAAAAAAAAGAAGCTTTCTGCAGATTTATGGCAGAAAATAGAAGAAGAAAAAAATCCCCACAGATTCCGTTTGGGAATCAAATAACTACATAGTTACAAGTCCAAAAATAGATGTAGCAACTGTTGATTGCCCCCCCCATAAACGGCCATTAACCTTAAGCTAATTTTAGCCACCGCTAGCTAAAAATATATGGATGTGATGAGGCATGTGACCATGTGTTTTAAAAATGGCCAAAAATCACCTTGACGTAACATCGAACCAAATATGGAGTTGATTTCTGCCGATTTAGACAACAACAAAAATGCCACATCACATCAATTTATTTTGTCAATAGCAGTGGCTAAAGTTAGCTGAAATCTGTTTATAGAAAACAAAATCTGTGGTTTAGTTTCTCTTGGCCCCATAGACTACATTTCAGGTTGAGGAACCGTCTAAAATCAAGTTGTAAAAAAAGTGAACTACTCCTTTAACTAGACACTTTAGAGTAGCAGAGACAGCTTGTGAATCGGGAGGATTCAGGCCAGACTCCAGTCCAGAGATCAGGGCCCAGATCCATAAAGCATTTTAGAGTAGGAGTGATCCCACCGGTCCGTAAAATATTAATCATTAAAATATAAAAAAGGATCTTAGATCAGCACTCCTCAAAGACTCTGACTTTATGGATAGTTGGGCCCCTGAGCACATCTGTGATACTAAGAACTAGAGATGGGTGGGATTACAGGGAAGTACTGGGGACCAGAACCCCCTGATGAACTAGAGATGGGTGGGATTACAGGGGATCAGAAGCCCCTGATGAACTAGAGATGGGTGGGATTACAGGGGACCAGAAAGCCCCTGATGAACTAGATGGGTGGGATTACAGGGGACCAGAAACCCCCTGATGAACTACAGATGGGTGGGATTACAGGGAAGTACTGGGGATCAGAAACCCCCTGATGAACTACAGATGGGTGGGATTACAGGGATCAGAACCCCCTTGAACTACAGATGGGTGGGATTACAGGGAAGTACTGTGGACCAGAACCCCCTGATGAACTACAGATGGGTGGGATTACAGAGATCAGAAGCCCCTGATGAACTACAGATGGGTGGGATTACAGGGGATCAGAAGCCCCTGATGAACTACAGATGGGTGGGATTATGGGGGATCAGAAACCCCCCGGTGAACTACAGATGGGTGGGATTACAGGGATCAGAAACCCCCTGATGAACTACAGATGGGTGGGATTACAGGGGACCAGAACCCCCCTGATGAACTACAGATGGGTGGGATTACAGGGATCAGAAACCCCCCGGTGAACTACAGATGGGTGGGATTACAGGGATCAGAACCCCCCGGTGAACTACAGATGGGTGGGATTACAGGGGATCAGAAACCCCCTGATGAACTACAGATGGGTGGGATTACAGGGATCAGAAGCCCCTGATGAACTAGAGATGGGTGGGATTACAGGGATCAGAAGCCCCTGATGAACTACAGATGGGCGGGATTACAGGGGACCAGAACCCCCCTGATGAACTACAGATGGGTGGGATTACAGGGATCAGAAACCCCCTGATGAACTACAGATGGGTGGGATTACAGGGAAGTACTGTGGACCAGAACCCCCTGATGAACTAGAGATGGGTGGGATTACAGGGATCAGAAACCCCCTGGTGAACTACAGATGGGTGGGATTACAGGGAAGTACTGGGTATCAGAAACCAACATCATGTAATAATTATACTTCATCAACAACAGGGAAACAAGCACTTATTTACAGCCCGCACACCATATCCTAGAATGGTCATTTAAAATTGCATTAAATATAAAGTCCTAACTCTTCGGCTCACAACAATTTATTTCAGTTTCGTTTTAGCTTTACATTAAAAACAGAATTTCAAATGGGCGCATTCTGCATAATAGTTTTCTAAATGTTTTTTTGTTTGTTGCTAAAATAGCTTGCTACTTTGCTAGCTACTTATGGCTAACCGTGATAGCTAGCTATCTTTTTTTGACACTCACTTGTAATAACCATCTTTGACGTTATTCTCGTAATTAGCAAGCTAAGCAGCTATTAGCCATCTGCTAATCGTGGGAGAGAAGTTGACACGTTCAACTGGAAGGTATCAGCTAGCTAGCTAGCTACAAACCTTCATGGCCGTCTGGTCCAGGCTAATTCTCCCGGTCAGACTGTAGCTAGCTAGCTAGTTAGCATGTATTAGTTGGCACGTTAGCTAGCTAACTAGATAACTGTACTTCATTTTTTTTGTAATTCTTTTTTTTTCTTTTACACCTTTATCCACACTGATACATCAATAAGATTGAAATACTGCCAGTTGTCGACTGAAAACTGCCCATTTCCGTCCTCATGCTAGTTAGCAGTAGCCACTTCGGGAATGGCAGTTGTCAAGCCAATCAGCCTTCCATAATATATAACTAGCTAGCATGATGATGATGATGATGAGAAAGGGACAGTTTTCACCCCCCCAAAAAAACTAGCAGTATTTCCATATTTTCAATAAAGCCATGTGTATTATTAAGGTAATATTCCTGAATTGAGGTCCGTTTTCTGACCCATATCTCCCACCGGCTCCACATTGTCTTTATATAACCATGATTGCGTGTGCAGCTCAGTGTAAAACACACGAAATGATACGATTTAGTATTTTTCTGGTAAATGAAACTAGCTAGTTTACTAGATAACATTGGGTTTCAGAACAATGGCTCTTTGGCTGGTAAATGTTCACCGGCGGATAGAGAACATGCGCTTCTGGTTAAGTATAACAAATGTTTTGGCAATCTATCACACATGTCTGTGAAATATGAACTGGTAACGTTTAAGCACATAACTAACAGTTAGATCGTTTAATCACATAACTAACAGTTAGATCGTTTAACCCAACACATCAAGCTAGAAGGCAGGCAAGACTCAAACATCGTAACGTTAGCTATTAGCTAACAATAACAATACCTACGACTTCCACTCTACCGCTTGTACACACACAAAAATAAATATATATATATATAATTCATTCCCTACAACAAATCAAATAAATCCTCAAAATAAATTCGATTCCAACTATATGTAACCCATGGAGATGACTTTAATACACAATACATATATATATATTTTGGTGTTGTTATTTCGGGATACGCTTTACCTTCAGTTGCGCACTCTCCGCCATCTTGTAACTCTTAGCGCAGGCGTGATCAGGGTTGCCAGCCCCAGGCTCTATTTCTCATTTCTAGATCAATCGCCGATCAAAACCCGCACACAATGACTGAAAACTAACTCAAAATTGTGTATTTTATTTTTTAAATATTTTTTTTAGCAGCAGCAAGCGACGACTTGCCACATTTATTTATCCAATAGGTTTCTCAGGGATGACAATCTATAGTCAATAGAGTCCCACAGTGGTAGTGTTATAATTAATACCCTTTAAAACAGTCAGAGAGAAATGGTTCCAATCGTTTTCGTAACATATCTATATATATATATTATTTTTTTCTCCCATAGGGGATTTTAGAAACACTTCCAATAAATGGGGTGTTGTTTAGTGTAGGTTTACCCTGGCGAGACGTTTTGATAACCATGTAAATCTCTCTGAGACAAGGTGACGTTTATCAATATATTCATCTCTTATTTACTCTCAGATTCGAAAATGCTAATTAGCATCAAAGTAGACATCATGCAAAACTACAAATCCCAGCATGCTCTTGCACGTCATCATCTAGCTGACACCTTTGCTAACAGGTTTTGTGTCAGTTTAAAACTTGCACAAGACAGTTCACAGAATTGTCCATTTTAAAGAAATGTAGCCAATTTATTCTTTACTACATTTAGCTAACATTAGATAGTTAATCCAGAGATTCTTACCCTTTGCCTCCATTTGACAGTCTTGTCCAGATCATCATGGAATTTGTAGTTCTTTATGATAGCAGCTAATTAGCATTTCATTTTGGGAGGGAGGGGGGGGTAAATACAGGCGAATATATTGATAAAAGTCCCCTTGTCCTTACATGCCAGGGGCCTTCCGAGTGGCGCAGGGGTCTAAGGCACTGCATCGCAGCTGTGACCGGGAGTCCCATAGGGTGGTGCACAATTGGCCCAGCATCGCCCGGGTTAGGGGAGGGTTTGGCAGGAGGGGGGCTTTATGTGGCTCATTGTGCTCTTGTGGCAGGCCGGGTGCCTGCAGGCTGACTTCAGTTGTTAGTTGTGGACTACTGGAAAAAGAGGACCAAGCACGCCCCCATTCTCATCGACGGGGCTGCGGTGGAGCAGGTTAAGAGCGTCAAGTTCCTTGGTGTCCACATCACCAAACAAGCAAAGAGAAATGACAGTCCATCATTACTTTAAGACATGGTTAGGTATGTGAAGGGTCATCAAGTTATAGCAGCAATCTACCTCACCAAGCAAAAGTGAGAAGAATAAGATCACCACATTGAAGCTGCCCAGCAACACCCGTTGGGGTGGTGTTGTCATCATGTTTGACAGTCTCCTGGAGGGGAAGGAGTCTCTCCAAGAAATGGCCATATCACACTCTGCCGATATGGACAGCCCCATCAAGAGGATCCTCATGGATGATGTATTTTGGGAGAGAGTGGTAAGCAGCCTGACACTCCTGAAACCTATAGCAGTAGCCATTGCACGGATTGTGAGGGACAATGCCATCCTGTCTGATGTTCAGACTCTACTTACAGATGTAAATCCGTACTGCCCTGTCCACTTCACTGTTTCTCCAAGCAGAGGAAACTGCAGTTCTGAAAAACATAAAAAAGCGTGAAGACTTCTGCCTGAAGCCCAAGTATGCTGGCAAGAGCATCCTGTCTGTTGCAGAGATCAACAAGGCCTATGGTGTCATTACTACCGTGTCTCACCACCTTGGCCTGGATGAGTGCAAGGTTCTTGGCAGTCTGACGAAGTACACTTCCAAGCAAGGGCTTTGGGACGTAGCTCATCGGCCACCTGGTGGACGGGACTTTGTGGATCTGATGCTCTTTCATCTGTTGCCTCCATCATCCTCCAAATCCCACCAATATCAAATGCCTCAAAGCACGCAACAGGCTGACCAATACAAGGTTCGAAAAATTGGTGGCCATCTGGGCAAATTTGAGGCTTTTTGAGCCTGACATCGAGCAATCCTCAATCCTTGTTAGACAAGGACAAAACAAATCGAAAATGAAAAGTGGATTGGCGATGGCTAGAAGGCCGGTGACGTCGACCGCCGAACGCCGCCCGAACAAGGAGAGGGACCGACTTCGGCGGAAGTCGTGACAACAGCGATCACTCACCTCGGATTAGACAAAGATTTTTTCAACAACAAGCAGGACTCACACGATATTCTCCAAACACCCAGCAGGGCCGACATCCCAGTTATTTGCAAGAGGAAGCGATGCAGGTACAGAGGACAAAGAGCCGGATGCCTCGTCAGGGCCCGCAGAAGGCGAGTGGGAAAGCTGCCGTCACCAGTGACTCGGTCTATAAAAAAGTGGTCAGATGAAGCAGATGCTAAACTACAGGACTGTTTTGCTAGCACAGACTGGAACATGTTCCGGGATTCTTCCGATGGCATTGAGGAGTACACCACATCAGTCACTGGCTTTATCAATAAGTGCATCAAGGACGTCGTCCCCACAGTGACTGTACGTACATACCCCAACCAGAAGCCATGGATTACAGGCAACATTTGCACTGAGCTAAAGGGTAGAGCTGCCGCTTTCAAGGTGCGGGACTCTAACCTGGAAGCTTACAAGAAATCCTGCTATGCCCTGCGTCGAACCATCGAAAAGGCAAAGCATCAATAGAGGGCTAAGATTGAATCGTACTACACCGGCTCTGACGCTCGTCTTATGTGGCAGGGCTTGCAAACTATTACAGACTACAAAGGGAAGCACAGCCACGAGCTGCCCAGTGACACGAGCCTACCAGACAAGCTAAATCACTTCTATGCTCGCTTCGACGCAAGCAACACTGAGGCATGCATGAGTGCATCAGCTGTTCTGGACGACTCTGTGATCACGCTCTCCGTAACCGACGTGAGTAAGACCTTTTAAACAGGTCAATTTACACAAGGCTACAGGGCCAGACGGATTACCAGGACGTGTGCTCCGGGCATGTGCTGACCATTTGGCAAGTGTCTTCACTGACATTTTCAACATGTCCCTGATTGAGTCTGTAATACCAACATGTTTCAAGCAGACCACCATAGCCCCTGTGCCCAAGAACACAAAGGCAACCTGCCTAAATGACTACAGACCCGTAGCACTCACGTCTGTAGCCATGAAGTGCTTTGAAAGGTTGGTAATGGCTCACATCAACACCATTATCCCAGAAACCCTAGACCCACTCCAATTTGCATACTGCCCAAACAGGTCCACAGATGATGCAATCTCTATTGCACTCAACACTGCCCTTTCCCACCTGGACTAAAGGAACACCTAAGTGAGAGTGCTATTCGTTGACTACAGCTCAGCGTTCAACACCATAGTGCCCTCAAAGCTCATCAATAAGCTAAGGTCCCTGGGACTAAACACCTCCCTCTGCAACTGGATCCTGGACTTCCTGACGGGCCACCCCCAGGTGGTGAGGGTAGGTAGCAACACATCTGCCACGCTGATCCTCAACACCGGAGCTCCCCAGGGGTGCGTGCTCAGTACCCTCCTGTACTCCCTGTTCACCCACGACTGCATGGCCAGGCACGACTCCAACACCATCATTAAGTTTGCAGACGAGACAACAGTGGTAGGCCTGATCACCGATAACAACGAGACAGCCTATAGGGAGGAGGTCAGAGACCTGGCTGGGTGGTTGCCGGAATAACAACCTATCCCTCAACGTAACCAAGACTAAGGAGATGATTGTGGACTACAGGAAAAGGAGGACCGAGCACGCCCCCATTCTCATCGACGGGACTGTAGTGGAGCAGGTTGAGAGCTTCAAGTTCCTTGGTGTCCACATCACCAACAAAGTAGAATGGTCCTATTCCCCCTCAGGAAACTAAAAAGATTTGGCATGGGTCCTTAAATGGGTCCTCAAATCCTCAAAAGGTTCTACAGCTGCAACATCGAGAGCATCCTGACTGGTTGCATCACTGCCTGGTACGGCAAGTGCTCGGCCTTTGACCGCAAGGCACTACAGAGGGTAGTGCGTACGGCCCAGTACATCACTGGGGCTAAGCTGCCTGCCATCCAGGACCTCTACACCAGCCGGTGTCAGAGGAAGGCCTTAAAAATTTTCAAAGACCCCAGCCACTCCAGTCATAGACTGTTTTCTCTGCTACCGCATGGCAAGCGGTACCGGAGTGCCAAGTCTAGGACAAAAAGGCTTCTCAACAGTTTTTACCCCCAAGCCATAAGACTCCTGAACAGGTAATCAACTGGCTAACCGGACTATTTGCATTGTGTGCCCCCCCAACCCCTCTTTTACGCTGCTGCTACTCTCTGTTTATCATATATGCATAGTCACTTTAACTATACATTCATGTACTTACTACCTCAATTGGCCCGACCAACCAGTGCTCCCGCACATTGGCTAACCGGGCTATCTGCATTGTGTCCCGCCAACCACCACCTGCCAACCCCTCTTTTACGCTACTGCTACTCTCTGTTTATCTTATATGCATAGTCCCTTTAACCATATCTACATGTACATACTACCTCAATCAGCCCGACTAACCGGTGCCTGTATATAGCCTCACTACTGTTATTTTTCACTGTCTTTTTTACTGTTTTTATTTCTTTACCTACCTATTGTTCACCTAATACTTTTTGTTGCACTGTTGGTTAGAGCCTGTAAGTAAGCATTTCACTGTGAGGTCTACTACACCTGTTGTATTCAGCATTTCACTGTAAGGTCTATTACACCTGTTGTATTCAGCATTTCACTGTAAGGTCTATTACACCTGTTGTATTCAGCATTTCACTGTGAGGTCTACTACACCTGTTGTATTCAGCATTTCACTGTGAGGTCTACTACACCTGTTGTATTCAGCATTTCACTGTAAGGTCTATTACACCTGTTGTATTCAGCATTTCACTGTGAGGTCTACTACACCTGTTGTATTCAGCATTTCACTGTAAGGTCTATTACACCTGTTGTATTCAGCATTTCACTGTGAGGTCTACTACACCTGTTGTATTCAGCATTTCACTGTAAGGTCTACTACACCTGTTGTATTCAGCATTTCACTGTAAGGTCTACTACACCTGTTGTATTCAGCATTTCACTGTAAGGTCTACTACACCTGTTGTATTCAGCATTTCACTGTAAGGTCTACTACACCTGTTGTATTCAGCATTTCACTGTGAGGTCTACTACACCTGTTATATTCAGCATTTCACTGTCAGGTCTATTACACCTGTTGTATTCAGCATTTCACTGTCAGGTCTACTACACCTGTTGTATTCAGCATTTCACTGTGAGGTCTACTACACCTGTTGTATTCAGCATTTCAATGTCAGGTCTACTACACCTGTTGTATTCAGCATTTCACTGTAAGGTCTACTACACCTGTTGTATTCAGCATTTCACTGTGAGGTCTACTACACCTGTTATATTCAGCATTTCACTGTCAGGTCTATTACACCTGTTGTATTCAGCATTTCACTGTCAGGTCTACTACACCTGTTGTATTCAGCATTTCACTGTGAGGTCTACTACACCTGTTGTATTCAGCATTTCACTGTAAGGTCTACTACACCTGTTGTATTCAGCATTTCACTGTCAGGTCTACTACACCTGTTGTATTCAGCATTTCACTGTCAGGTCTACTACACCTGTTGTATTCAGCATTTCACTGTAAGGTCTACTACACCTGTTGTATTCAGCATTTCACTGTGAGGTCTACTACACCTGTTGTATTCAGCATTTCACTGTAAGGTCTACTACACCTGTTGTATTCAGCATTTCACTGTAAGGTCTACTACACTTGTTGTATTCAGTACTTCACTGTAAGGTCAACTACACCTGTTGTATTCTGTTGTATTCGGTGCACTTGACAAATAAACTTTGATTTGATTTGATACTCGAGGAACGGTTGGTTCAGATCAAATGGTCACAAGAGCGGAGAGATAGGCCAGTGCCTGTTGTGCACCGCACACTTGCGTACCGCACCCACTTTGCAATCTGAGCGAAGGCAGTAAGCATTTTGAGACTATATAAACATACATTTGGTTGTTTAAAACCTGGAGTTTTTAATGTCATTTTATGAGGCATGTCTTACCCTGTTTTAAAGTAGCCTATAGCCAAAATCGGACCACAGAAATGTTGAGGGAATTGTTTATAAAAAAACGTCCTGATGCCTTTGAAACCAACATTTCTATGTTAATATTGGTTTTCAAATCAACTGTATTTCATCGTCCCAGTAGGCAAAGACACAATCCTAGACATATTATTAACCCTTGTTAGTTGTTGCATCTTTAGATCTCCCCTCTTTTTCACATGTCTAACAGATATTTTCATTTCTGTCACATGAAATCGCTCGCATGTGTAGTGCGCTTTTTAGTTCCAGCTAATTGCATTTTGGAACATTCGTGCATATATTGCTGTGTGAATAAATCAATAATAATGTGAATAAATAATAGTTTATCAACGTTCTGATCTTGTACATTAGCATCATTGCTTTTATTTTTTTATGTACTGTAGTTGTATGAATTTCGGATCTATCGTTTGTTTAAACCACCCCAGACATATTTTTTTGTATCAATGGCAAACTGTGCAGAATTGCATTGCTGGATGGGGGGGGGGGGGTTATACAAGATGAGTCTTGACTAGAATACAGTATATACATATGAAGTGGACAGCAGTAGTTATATAGGATGAACCATGACTAGAATACAGTATATACATATGAAGTGGACAGCAGTAGTTATATAGGATGAACCATGACTAGAATACAGTATATACATATGAAGTAGACAGCAGTAGTTATATAGGATGAACCATGACTAGAATACAGTATATACATATGAAGTAGACAGCAGTAGTTATATAGGATGAACCATGACTAGAATACAGTATATACATATGAAGTAGACAGCAGTAGTTATATAGGATGAACCATGACTAGAATACAGTATATACATATGAAGTGAGTAAACCAGTATGTAAACATTAAAGTGACCAGTGTTCAATGACTCTGTGGACATATGGCAACCGTCTCTAAGGTTCAGGGTAGAATTCTGGGTGGTTGCCGGCTAGTAACAGTAACTAAAGTTCAGGGCAGGGTACTGGGCGGAGGCTGGCTTGTGGTGACTACTTAACAGTCTGATGGCCTGGAGAAAGAAGCTGTATTTCAGTCTCTTGTCCCCAGCTTTGATGCACCTGTAATGTCTCTGCATTCTAGATGGTAGAGGGGTGAACAGGCCGTGGCTCGGGTGGCTGAGGTCCTTGATGATCTTCTAGATGGTAGAGGGGTGAACAGGCCGTGGCTCGGGTGGCTGAGGTCCTTGATGATCTTCTTGGCCTTCCTGTGACACCGGGTGGTGTAGATGTCCTGGAGGGGAGGGAAGTCTGTAGCTAGTTAGTGCTAGATAATCCGTTTGTTGAGTCTGTAGCTAGCTAGTGCTAGATAATTAGTTTGTTGAGTCTGTAGCTAGCTAGTGCTAGATAATTAGTTTGTTGAGTCTGTAGCTAGCTAGTGCTAGATAATTAGTTTGTTGAGTCTATAGTTAGCTAGTGCTAGATAATCCGTTTGTTGAGTCTGTAGCTAGCTAGTGCTAGATAATTAGTTTGTTGAGTCTATAGTTAGCTAGTGCTAGATAATTAGTTTGTTGAGTCTATAGTTAGCTAGTGCTAGATAATTAGTTTGTTGAGTCTGTAGCTAGCTAGTGCTAGATAATTAGTTTGTTGAGTCTATAGTTAGCTAGTGCTAGATAATTAGTTTGTTGAGTCTATAGTTAGCTAGTGCTAGATAATTAGTTTGTTGAGTCTATAGTTAGCTAGTGCTAGATAATTAGTTTGTTGAGTCTGTAGCTAGCTAGTGCTAGATAATTAGTTTGTTGAGACTGTAGCTAGCTAGTGCTAGATAATTAGTTTGTTGAGACTGTAGCTAGCTAGTGCTAGCACTAGCTACAGTTATTCCCGTTATTTGGAACTTAGTTTACTTTTTGTCACGGAGGCTTTTATTCAACAGTGGAAAAGGGGTTGGTTCATCATTTCCAACCCATGTCTATTCACTTGGGCGTGGCTACTGACTTAGTTTGCACTTTACATGGGAGGCCAATTCTCTCATTTTAAAGGTTAACATCTCATTACATCATTTCACAAATAGTTTCATCTTTACTCATTAATTTTATACAAGAATTAGATGCAAGCCTCATAACTGAGGAACCTGTATAAACAGAGTTATGGTAATGTGACTGTACAGTGGGGGGAAAAAGTATTTGATCCCCTGCTGATTTTGTACGTTTGCCCACTGACAAAGAAATGATCAGTCTATAATTTTAATGGTAGGTTTATTTGAACAGTGAGAGACAGAATAACAACAAAAATACCAAGAAAAACGCATGTCAAAAATGTTATAAATTGATTTGCATTTTAATGAGGGAAATAAGTATTTGACCCTCTCTCAATCAGAAAGATTTCTGGCTCCCAGGTGTCTTTTATACAGGTAACGAGCTGAGATTAGGAGCACACTCTTAAAGGGAGTGCTCATAACCGCAGCTTGTTACCTGTATAAAAGACCCCTGTCCACAGAAGCAATCAATCAATCAGATTCCAAACTCTCCACCATGGCAGACCAAAGAGCTCTCCAAGGATGTCAGGGACAAGATTGTAGACCTACACAAGGCTGGAATGGGCTACACAACCATCGCCAAGTAGCTTGGTGAGAAGGTGACAACATTTGGTGCGATTGTTCGCAAATGGAAGAAACACAAAAGAACTGTCAATATCCCTCGGCCTGGGGCTCCATGCAGGATCTCACCAAGTGGAGTTGCAATGATCATGAGAATGGTGAGGAATCAGCCCAGAACTACACGGGAGGATCTTGTCAATGATCTCAAGGCAGCTGGGACCATAGTCACCAAGAAAACAATTGGTAACACACTACGCCGTGAAGCACTGAAATCCTGCAGCGCCCGCAAGGTCCCCCTGCTCAAGAATACATATACATGCCCGTCTGAAGTTTGCCAATGAACATCTGAATGATTCAGAGGACAACTGGTGAAAGTGTTGTGGTCAGATGAGACCAAAATAGAGCTCTTTGACATCAACTCAACTCGCCGTGTGTGCTGCCTATGACCCCAAGAACACCATCTCCACCGTCAAACATGGAGGTGGAAACATTATGCTTTGGGGGTGTTTTTCTGCTAAGGGGATAGGACAACTTCACCGCATCATTTGACGGGGCCATGTACTGTCAAATCTTGGGTGAGAACCTCCTTCCCTCAGCCAGGGCATTGAAAATGGGTCGTGGATGGGTATTCCAGCATGACAATGACCCAAAACACACGGCCAAGGCAACAAAGGAGTGGCTCAAGAAGAAGTACATTAAGGTCCTGGAGTGGCCTAGCCAGTCTCCAGACCTTAATCCCATAGAAAATCTGTGGAGGGAGCTGAAGGTTCGAGTTGCCAAAAGTCAGCCTCGAAACCTTAATGACTTGGAGAAGATCTGCAAAGAGGAGTGGGACAAAAATCCCTCCTGAGATGTGTGCAAACCTGGTGGCCAACTACAAGAAACGTCTGACCTCTGTGATTGCCAACAAGGGTTTTGCTACCAAGTATTAAGTCATGTTTTGCAGAGGGGTCAAATACTTATTTCCCTCATTAAAATGCAAATCAATTTATAACATTTTTGACATGCGTTTTTCTGGATTTTTTTGTTGTTATTCTGTCTCTCACTGTTCATATAAACCTACCATTAAAATGACAGACTGATCATTTCTTTGTAAGTGGGCAAACATACAAAATCAGCAGGGGATCAAATACTTTTGAGAGAGTGCCAGATTGAAATTCAGAAGTAGCCCAAAGTTTGTTTTCAAAGCAACCCCAATTATCAGGAAAATCATGAACATGGCAACTATTACCAGTCTGTTACCGCTATGACAAGCTATAGCCTCACTATTACCAGTCTGTCTGTCACCACTATGACAAGCTATAGCCTCACTATTACCAGTCTGTTACCACTATGACAAGCTATAGCCCCACTATTACCAGTCTGTCTGCACTATGACAAGCTATAGCCCCACTATTACCAGTTTGTCTGCACTATGACAAGCTATAGCCCTACTATTACCAGTCTGTTACCGCTATGACAAGCTATAGCCCCACTATTACCAGTCTGTCTGCACTATGACAAGCTATAGCCCTACTATTACCAGTCTGTTACCGCTATGACAAGCTATAGCCCCACTATTACCAGTCTGTCTGCACTATGACAAGCTATAGCCCTACTATTACCAGTCTGTTACCGCTATGACAAGCTATAGCCTCACTATTACCAGTCTGTCTGCACTATGACATGCTATAACCCCACTATTACCAGTCTGTCTGCAATATGACAAGCTATAGCCCTACTATTACCAGTCTGTCACCACTATGACCAGCTATAGCCCCACTATTGCCAATCTGTCTGTTACCACTATGACAAGCTATAGCCCCACTATTACCAGTCTGTCTGTTACCGCTATGACAAGCTATAGCCTCACTATTACCAGTCTGTCTGTTACCGCTATGACAAGCTATAACCCCACTATTACCAGTCTGTCACCACTATGACCAGCTATAGCCTCACTATTACCAGTCTGTCTGCACTATGACAAGCTATAGCCCCACTATTACCAATCTGTCACCACTATGACAAGCTATAGCCCCACTATTACCAGTCTGTCTGCACTATGACAAGCTATAGCCCCACTATTACCAGTCTATCTGCACTATGACAAGTTATAGCCTCACTATAACCAGTCTGCACTAATATGCCCAGCTATAGCCTGCCTATTACCACTCTGTCTGCACTATGACAAGCTATAGCCCCACTATTACCAGTTTGTCTGCACTATGACAAGCTATAGCCCTACTATTACCAGTCTGTTACCGCTATGACAAGCTATAGCCCCACTATTACCAATCTGTCACCACTATGACAAGCTATAGCCCCTCTATTACCAGTCTGTCTGCACTATGACATGCTATAGCCCCACTATTACCAATCTTTCTGCACCACTATGACAAGCTATAGCCTCACTATTACCAGTCTGTCTGTTACTGCTATGACAAGCTATAGCCCCACTATTACCAGTCTATCTGCACTATGACAAGTTATAGCCTCACTATAACCAGTCTGCACTAATATGCCCAGCTATAGCCTGCCTATTACCAGTCTGTCTGCACTATGACAAGCTATAGCCCCACTATTACCAGTTTGTCTGCACTATGACAAGCTATAGCCCTACTATTACCAGTCTGTCTGCACTATGACAAGCTATAGCCCTACTATTACCAGTCTGTTACCGCTATGACAAGCTATAGCCCCACTATTACCAGTCTGTCTGCACTATGACAAGCTATAGCCCTACTATTACCAGTCTGTTACCGCTATGACAAGCTATAGCCCCACTATTACCAGTCTGTCTGCACTATGACAAGCTATAGCCCTACTATTACCAGTCTGTTACCGCTATGACAAGCTATAGCCCCACTATTACCAGTCTGTCTGCACTATGACAAGCTATAGCCCTACTATTACCAGTCTGTTACCGCTATGACAAGCTATAGCCCACCTTTTACCAGTTTCTATGTCAACACTATGAAAAGCTATAGACACAATATTATAATTTCTTTCACCACAATGACAAACTGTAGACCCACTTTTACCAGTCTGTCACCACTATGGCAAGCTATAGCCCCTCTATTACCAGTCTGCCACCACTATGACAAGCTATAGCCCCTCTATTACCAGTCTGTCACCACTATGACAAGCTATAGCCCCTCTATTACCAGTCTGTCACCACTATGACAAGCTATAGCCCCACTATTACCATTATGTCACCACTTTGACAAGCTATAGCCCCACTATTACCACCCTGTCTCCACTATGACAAGCTATAGCCCATCTATTACCTTTATGTCACAACTATGACAAGCTATAGCCCCACTATTACCACCCTGTCTCCACTATGACAAGCTATAGCCCCTCTATTTCCAGTCTGTCTGCACTATGACAAGCTATAGCCCCTCTATTACCAGTCTGCCACCACTATGACAAGCTATAGCCCCTCTATTACCAGTCTGTCACCACTATGACAAGCTATAGCCCCTCTATTACCAGTCTGCCACCACTATGACAAGCTATAGCCCCTCTATTACCATTATGTCACCACAATGACAAGCTATAGCCCTCCATTACATTATGTCACCACTATGACAAGCTATAGCCCCTCTATTACCAGTCTGTCACCACTATGACAAGCTATAGCCCCTCTATTACCAGTCTGTCACCACTATGACAAGCTATAGCCCCTCTATTACCATTATGTCACCACTATGACAAGCTATAGCCCCTCTATTACCATTATGTCACCACTATGACAAGCTATAGCCCCTCTATTACCATTATGTCACCACTATGACAAGCTATAGCCCCACTATTACCACTCTGTCTCCACTTTGACAAGCTATAGCCCCACTATTAACAGTGCATTTGTGTAATTTCAATCATAATAATACATCCATGATATTGTGTTATGTTATTCTTTCACAAAAATAGCAGCGTGAGAATACCAAAACCAGGTATTTTATTACACATTGAAGTCATTTAGGGTGCTAGTTTAAAGTGCATTACATCCAAAGAATAGATGAATTAACAACATTAAGATATTAAATCAAACGTAAACTAACCACATTCAAATAATAACATAATAATACTTCTATAAAGACATTTAACTAACAACTATCACAGGATACAGATTCATTGCACTTTGCCTCTAAATATATATATATATATATATATATATTTATATATATATATATATATATAAATGCTTAATAAAAGTCATGGTATAATAAAATGTGGTATAAATAAAATGTTTTTGATGTGGTGTTTTATAACTTTATATACATTATACACTGAGTCTGAATTGACCCCCCCCCCCCAATATGTTATCGTTAATTACAGACCAGTGACATCTATAGGTTTCCTTCACGTCAAAGCAGCATTTCGGTACTATGATGTGGTCATTTGATAGGGCCGGCAGGAGGCCCGTATTTATAAAGCATCTCTGAGTAACAATGCTGATCTAAGATCAGGTCCTTCCATGTCCATATAATATGATATATTTTGATCTAAAATTGCGAAACTGATCATAGATCATTAGACAAGGGGTTTGCAAAATTCTTTCCCAAAATACCCATCATTTCCAGAAATCCCATTTGGAAGATTGATGGAATCAGGATGGAATAAGCAGGTAATCCAGAAATCCCGTTTGGAAGATTGATGGAATCAGGATGGAATAAGCAGGTAATCCAGGAATCCTCCAACCGGGATTTCTGGAAAAGCTTGTAATTTGGGGAAAGTAACTGGAAATGTGCTACCCTAACTCAGACACTTCCTCTTTTGTATTGGGGGTGGTAGTATTCTTTAGGGTGGCAGTAGTCCTGGGGGTGGTAGTAGTCCTGGGGGTGGTAGTAGTCCTGGGGGTGGTAGTAGTCCTGGGGGTGGTAGTAGTCTTGGGGGTGGTAGTAGTCCTGGGGGTGGTAGTAGTCCTGGGGGTGGTAGTAGTCCTGGGGGTGGTAGTAGTCCTGGGGGTGGTAGTAGTCTTGGGGGTGGTAGTAGTCTTTAGGGTGGTAGTAGTCCTGGGGGTGGTAGTAGTCTTGGGGGTGGTAGTAGTCCTGGGGGTGGTAGTAGTCCTGGGGGTGGTAGTAGTCCTGGGGGTGGTAGTATTCTTTAGGGTGGTAGTAGTCCTGGGGGTGGTAGTATTCTTTAGGGTGGTAGTAGTCCTGGGGGTGGTAGTAGTCCTGGGGGTGGTAGTAGTCCTGGGGGTGGTAGTAGTCTTTAGGGTGGTAGTAGTCCTGGGGGTGGTAGTAGTCCTGGGGGTGGTAGTAGTCTTCAGGGTGGTAGTAGTCCTGGGGGTGGTAGTAGTCCTGGTGGTGATAGTAGTCCTGGGGGTGGTAGTAGTCTTGGGGATGGTAGTAGTCCTGGGGGTGGTAGTATTCTTTAGGGTGGTAGTAGTCCTGGGGGTGGTAGTAGTCTTCAGGGTGGTAGTAGTCCTGGGGGTGATACTAGTCCTGGGGGTGGTAGTAGTCCTGGGGGTGGTAGTAGTCTTCATGGTGGTAGTAGTCCTGGGGGTGGTAGTAGTCCTGGGGGTGGTAGTAGTCCTGGGGGTGGTAGTAGTCCTGGGGGTGGTAGTAGTCTTCAGGGTGGTAGTAGTCTTCAGGGTGGTAGTAGTCCTGGGGTGGTAGTAGTCCTGGGGGTGGTAGTAGTCCTGGGGGTGGTAGTAGTCTTGGGGGTGGTAGTAGTCTTTAGGGTGGTAGTAGTCTTAGGGGTGGTAGTAGTCTTGGGGGGTGGTAGTAGTCCTGGGGGTGGTAGTAGTCTTTAGGGTGGTAGTAGTCCTGGGGGTGGTAGTAGTCTTGGGGTGGTAGTAGTCCTGGGGGTGGTAGTAGTCCTGGGGGTGGTAGTAGTCCTGGGGGTGGTAGTAGTCCTGGGGGTGGTAGTATTCTTTAGGGTGGTGGTAGTCTTGGGGTTGGTAGTATTCTTTAGGGTGGTAGTAGTCCTGGGGGTGGTAGTATTCTTTAGGGTGGTAGTAGTCCTGGGGGTGGTAGTAGTCCTGGGGGTGGTAGTAGTCCTGGGGGTGGTAGTAGTCTTGGGGGTGGTAGTAGTCCTGGGGGTGGTAGTAGTCCTGGGGGGTTGGTAGTAGTCTTGGGGGTGGTAGTAGTCCTGGGGGTGGCAGTAGTCCTGGGGGTGGTAGTAGTCCTGGGGGTGGTAGTAGTCCTGGGGGTGGTAGTAGTCTTGGGGGTGGTAGTAGTCCTGGGGGTGGTAGTAGTCCTGGGGGTGGTAGTAGTCCTGGGGGTGGTAGTAGTCTTCAGGGTGGTAGTAGTCCTGGGGGTGGTAGTAGTCCTGGGGGTGGTAGTAGTCCTGGGGGTGGTAGTAGTCCTGGGGGTGGTAGTAGTCCTGGGGGTGGTAGTATTCTTTAGGGTGGTAGTAGTCCTGGGGGTGGTAGTAGTCTTCAGGGTGGTAGTAGTCCTGGGGGTGGTAGTAGTCCTGGGGGTGGTAGTAGTCCTGGGGGTGGTAGTAGTCCTGGGGGTGGTAGTAGTCTTCAGGGTGGTAGTAGTCCTGGGGGTGGTAGTAGTCCTGGGGGTGGTAGTAGTCCTGGGGGTGGTAGTAGTCCTGGGGGTGGTAGTAGTCTTGGGGGTGGTAGTAGTCCTGGGGGTGGTAGTAGTCTTGTGGCTGGTAATAGTCTTGTGGGTAGAAGTAGCCTTGCTTTCCAGACTGACTGGGCTCCACGACGGGCTGTGGGAAAGGACTAAGGTGGTAGAAGAGGAGGTTTGAAGGAGCAGGTTCCAGTGCAGTGTCGAGGAGTCAGCATCTTACAGGAGAAATGTTGTAGAGCGTTGTGAGCTTCTGGGAAGAAAGAGAATAGATCACTAAATAGATCCACTAGATGAAGAAAGGGAATAGATCACTAAATAGATCCACTAGATGAATGGAATAGATCCACTAGATGAATGGAATAGATCCACTAGATGAAGGGAATAGATCCACTAGATGAAGGGAATAGATCCACTAGATGAAGAAAGGGAATAGATCACTAAATAGATCCACTAGATGAAGTAAGGGAATAGATCACTAAATAGATCCACTAGATGAAGAGAATAGATCACTAAATAGATCCACTAGTTGAAGGGAATAGATCACTAAATAGATCCACTAGATGAAGAGAATAGATCACTAAATAGATCCACTAGATGAAGGGAATAGATCACTAAATAGATCCACTAGATGAAGGGAATAGATCACTAAATAGATCCACTAGATGAAGGGAATAGATCACTAAATAGATCCACTAGATGAAGGGAATAGATCACTAAATAGATCCACTAGATGAAGGGAATAGATCACTTAATAGATCCACTAGATGAAGGGAATAGATCACTAAATAGATCCACTAGATGAAGAGAATAGATCACTAAATAGATCCACTAGATGAAGGGAATAGATCACTAAATAGATCCACTAGATGAAGACAATAGATCACTAAACAGATCCACTAGATGAAGGGAATAGATCACTAAATAGATCCACTAGATGAAGGGAATAGATCACTAAATAGATCCACTAGATGAAGGGAATAGATCCACTAGATGAAGGGAATAGATCCACTAGATGAAGGGAATAGATCACTAAATAGATCCACAAAGGTGTGTGTGTTTCAGTCCTCACAATACATAAAGACTTTTTTAGTGATGTGTATTCTCTTTTCAATTGTATATTTCTTTTTTTAACCTTTTATTTAACTAGGCAAGTCAGTTAAGAACAAATTCTTATTTACAATGACGGCCTACCGGGGAACAGTGGGTTAAAACTAGGGTACCTGCCATATATATATATATATGCCGAATTCAGTTCTCTTTTCAAATGTATATAGGACTAAATTAATTATCTTTTTAAATGTATATAGGACTAAATTAATTCTCTTTTAAAATGTATATAGGCCTAAATCAATTCTCTTTTCAAATGTATATAGGCCTAAATCAATTCTCTTTTCAAATGTATATAGGCTTGACAAATCTCTTTGGATTCAAAAGTAGTATTAAAGGTAGTTGCGGGTCAATTGAATCAAGGCCATGCTCTAAAATGTATTAACATTTTAATTAAGCAATAAGGCACGAGGGTGTATGGTATATGGCCAATATACCACGGCTAAGGGTTGTTCTTCAGCGTGACAAATGCCTGGACACAGCCCTTAGCCGTGGGAAATTGGCAATATACCACAACCCCCCCGAGGTGCCTTAATGCCATTGTAAACTGGTTACCAATGTAATTAGAGCAGTAAAAATACGTGTTTTGTCATAACCGTTGTACACGGTCTGATATACCACAGCTGTCAGCCAATCAGCATTCAGGGCTCGAATATTCCAGTTTATAAAATGTACTATATTGGCCATAAACAACACCCCCTCGTACCTTATTGCTTAAATAAAACTTGATTCAAGGTCATGCTCTAAAATGTAATACAACTTGAATCATACAGATTGCAAAATAGTTGGGAAGAGATTTCCAAAGTACCGATTCCTTAGGCACATGATTTATGAACTGATGCACAAAACAAAAGTTTTTCAATTTAATTTAAATTATTATAAAACATTCTTGCAACCAATAGAATGTTATTTATATGGGTGATACAACCGTCCCAGCTCTGCAGATTTTGCTGCGAAGAGACAGAATAATTAGACCATTTGTTTTGTTAAATATGTAGCTTGTTTTTGGTTGCAGGTTCAGGTTCAGGACTGGTTGAAGAATTGCAACATTTACCTGGAGTTAACTCTGTAAATAGCACTGTTGGGTGATTTAAAAAGTCATAGTCAATCCATCAATAATATAATAATACTTTTAGCAAAAATGTTTATCTTTAATTTACAATCTGTAGGAATTATGAGAATAGAAAGGTTCAGAATTGTTGTGAAACATCACAGCACATTTGAAAAATATACGACAAATAGAAATCAAAACTGGATGGTGTTTAGAGATCGATGGAGGGGTTGAATGGAGCTGAAGAATGGGACTAAAAACAAACAAAAGATAACTATTGTAAAATAGATTGTGTCCATAAAATGTATATATTATGTATAAACAGGAAGTAGAAGCCTAAGTGTTGTTGTAGTTTAATCCAATCAGGGGAGGGGTGGTAGGGTTAGGGGAAAATAATACAGGAAAATATATATATAAAATATATATACAGTGCATTTGGATTGTCACGGTTTCCACCGAAGTTGGTGCCTCTCCTTGTTTGGGCGGCGTATCGGCGGTCGACGTCACCGGCTTTCAAGCTTCCACCGATCTACGTTTCTTTTTTCCATTTGTTTTGTCTTGATTGTTCGCACCTGGTTCCCATTACGTTATTATTATTTCCCTGTTTAACCCTCTGGTTCTCTGGTTCTCATTATGTTTTGTGCGCGTGATTGTTTCATGGTTTTTGTGTTAGTGTTGTTTATCCCTGCGTGGATTTTGGGATATTTATTTGTCAGAGTAAAGTTATTTTACTCAGTTCTGTGTCCTGCGCCTGACTCCGTCCTCACCTCCACACAACTGACACTTGACATGGAAAGTATTCAGACCCCTTAACATTTTTCACATTTTGTTACTTAACAGCCTTATTCTAAAATGGATTCAATTGCTTTTTTCCCTCATCGATCTACACACAATACCCCATAATGGCAAAATAATAGCAAATAAAAAAACAGAAATATTACATTTACATAAGAATTCAGACCCTTTACTAAGTACTGTGTTGAAGCACCGTTGGCAGTGAGTACAGCCTCCAGTCTTCTTGGGTATGATGCTACAAGCTTGGCACACCTGTATTTGGGGAGTTTCTCCCATTCTTCTCTGCAGATCCTCTCAAGCTCTGTCAGGTTGGATGGGGAGCGTTGCTGAACAGATATTTTCAGGTCTCTCCAGAAATGTTTGATCAGATTCAAGTCCGTTCTCTGGCTGGGCCACTCAAGGACATTCAGAGACTTGTCCCGAAGCCACTCCTGCGTTGTCTTGGCTGTGTGTTTAGGGTCATTGTCCTGTTGGAAGGTAAACCTTCCCCCCAGTCTGAGGTCCTGAGCGCTCTGGAGCAGGTTTTCGTCAAGGATCTCTGTACTTTGCTCCATTGATCTTTGCCTCGATCTTGACTAGTCTCCCAGTCCCTGCCACCGAAAAACATCCCCACAGCATGATGCTGCCACTACAATGCTTCACTGTAGGGATGGTGACAGGTTTCCTCCAGATGTGACGCTTGGCATTCAGGCCAAAGAGTTCAATCTTAGTTTCATCAGACCAGAGAATCTTGTCTCTCATGGTCTGAGTCTTTAGGTGCCTTTAGGAAAACTCCCAGCAGGCTGTCATGTGCCTTTTACTGAGGAGTGGCTTCCATCTGGCCACTCTCCCATAAAGGCCTAATTGGTGGAGTGCTGCAGAGATGGTTGTCCTTCGGGAAGGTTCTCCCATCTCCACAGAGGAACTCTAGAGCTCTGTCAGAGTGACCATTGGGTTCTTGGTCACCTCCCTGACCAAGGCCCTTCTCCCTCGATTGCTCAGTTTGGTCGTGCGGCAAACTCTAGGAAGAGTTTTGGTGGTTCCAAACTTCCACTGTGTTCTTGGGGACCTTCAATGCTGCAGAAATGTTTTTGTACCACTCCCCAGATCTGTGCCTCAACACAATCCTGTCTCGGAGCACTATGGACAATTCCTTTGACCTCATGGCTTGGTTTTTGCTCCGACATGCACTGTCAACTGTGGGACCTTATATAGACAGGTGTGTGCCTTTCCAGATCATGTCCAATCAACTGAATTTACCACAGGTGGACTCCAGTCAAGTTGTACAAATATATCAAGGATGATCAATGAAAACAGGATTCACCTGTGCTCAATTTCGAGTCTCATAGCAAAGGTTCTGAATACATATGTAAATAAGGTATATGTAAATAAGATATTTCTGTTTTTGGTTTTTAATACATTTTCAAACATTTCTAAAAACCTGTTTTTGCTTTGTCATTATGGGGTATTGTGATGTCATTATGGGGTATTGTGATGTCATTATGGGGTATTGTGATGTCATTATGGGGTATTGTGATGTCATTATGGAGTATTGTGATGTCATTAAGGAGTATTGTGTGTTGATTGCTGAGGAAATTGTTTTCGAATAAGGCTGTAACTGTCACGACTTCCACCGAAGTTGGTCCCTCTCGTTGTTCGGGCGGCGTTCGGCGTCACCGGTCTTCTAGCCACCGCCGATACACTTTTCATTTTCCATTTGTTTTGTCTTAGTCTTAGTCACTCACCCAATTACCTGTTTATTATTTAACCCTCTGTTCCCCAGGTTTGTTTGTGAGTGATTGTTTATTGTATTTTCGGTCCGTTATTTGTGTGCTCGTGATGTTACTTTGTACATTTCTCATTTTGAGTAAAAGTACGTTGATTACTCATATCTGCTGTCCTGCGCCTGACTCTCTACACCAGCTACACACAGGACCCTTACAGTAACGTAACAAAATGTGGGAAAAGTGAAGGGGTCTGAATACTTTCCCGAAGGCACTGCATATATAAATAAATAGAAATATGAATCAAGGCCATGATCTGAAATGTAGTAAAACAATGAATGTTCATGTATGTCTGAAGAAAAAATCTAGCCCTTTAGCTACAACAAGTCAATGTTCCTGACTACGTGTGTTCTTGTGTATAAAATCTGCAGTTTTTTTAAATATATAAAAATAAAAATAAAAAGTACAGTACCAGTCAAACGTTTGGACACCTACTCATTCAAGGGGTTTTTCTTTATTTTTACTATTTTCTACATTGTAGAATAATAGTAAAGACATCAAAACTATGAAATAACACATGTGGAATCATGTATATATTTTAGATTCTTCGAAGTAGCCACCCTTTGCCTTTGCACAGTCTTGGCATTGTCTCAACCAGCTTCATGAGGTAGTCACCTGGAATGCATTTCATTTAACAGGTGTGCCTTGTTAAAAGTTAATTTGTGGAATTTCTTTCATTCTTAATGCGTTTGAGCCAATCAATTGTGTTGTGACAAGATGTCACGTGTGAAACCTCTCCGACCTCCAGTTCATCAGACTGCTCGTTTTGGCGCACACCTGTCACCATCGTTACGTGCACCTGTGCATCATCAGACTCGCCTGGACTCCATCACCTCCCTGATTACCTTCCCTATATACTGTTAAAGTCGGAAGTTTACATACACTTAGGTTGGAGTCATTAAAACTTGTTTTTCAACCACTCCACAAATTTCTTGTTAACAAACTATAGTTTTGGCAAGTCGGTTAGGACATCTACTTTGTGCATGACACAAGTAATTTTTCCAATAATTGTTTACAGACAGATTATTTCACTTATAATTCACTGTATCACAATTCCAGTGGTTCAGAAGTTTACATACACTAAGTTGACTGTGCTTTTAAATAGCTTGGAAAATTCCAGAAAATGATGTCATGGCTTTAGAAACTTCTGATAGGCTAATTGACATAATTTGAGTCAACTGGAGGTGTACCTGTGGATGTATTTCAAGGCCTACCTTCAAACTCAGTGCCTCTTTGGTTGACATCATGGGAAAATCAAAAGAAATCAGCCAAGACCTCAAAAAAACAATTGTAGACCTCCACAAGTCTGGTTCATCCTTGGGAGCAATTTCCAAACACCTGAAGGTACCACATTCATCTGTACAAACAATTGTACGCAAGTATAAACACCATGGGACCACACAGCCGTCATACCACTCAGGAAGGAGACGTGTTCTGTCTCCTAGAGATGAACGTACTTTGGTGCGAAAAGTGCAAATCAATCCCAGAACAACAGCAAAGGACCTTGTGAAGATGCTGGAGGAAACAGGTACAAAAGTATCTATATCCACAGTAAAATCCTATATCGACATAACCTGAAAGGCCGCTCAGCAAGGAAGAAGTCACTGCTCCAAAACTGCCATAAAAAAGACAGACTACGGTTTGCAACTGCACATGGGGACAAAGATCGTACTTTTTGGAGAAATGTCCTCTGATACACTGTCTGTAATTTATTTAGAATTTAAGGCACACTTAACCAGCATGGCTACCACAGCATTCTGCAGCGATACACCATCCCATCTGGTTTGTGCTTAGAAGGACTATCATTTGTTTTCAACAGGACAATGACCCAACACACCTCCAGGCTGTGTAAGGGCTATTTAACCAAGAAAGAGAGTGATGGAGTGCTGCATCAGATGACCTGGCCTCCACAATCACCTGACCTCAGCCCAATTGAGATGGTTTGGGATGAGTTGTACCGCAGAGTGAAGGAAAAGCATATGTGGGAACTTCTTTAAGACTGTTGGAAAAGCATTCCAGGTGAAGCTGGTTGAGAGAATACCAAGAGAGTGCAAAGCTGTCATCAAGGCAAAGGGAGGCAACTTTGAAAAATCTCCAATATAAAATATTTCTTGATTTGTTTAACACTTTTTTGGTTCCTACATGATTCCATATGTGTTATTTCATAGTTTTGATGTCTTCAACTATTATTCTACAATGTAGAAAACAGTAAAAAACAAACAAAAAAAACCTTGAATGAGTAGGTGTGTCAAAACTTTTGACTGGTACTGTATATAGCATATTCCTACTGGCTACATATCATTTACCTTTCAACTTGTGTTGAAAGGCATAACTAACCTTTCTCTCTTGGTCCAGCTCACTGCCTAACGTGTCTATATGTAAAAGATGATAACACGAGAGGAGCAGTAGACTGATTAACGTTAGTGATTCGTCAAACCTCTCCTCAGGGACCATCAGAGGATTCACAATGTTGTTCTAGTAGCCCTGAAATAGTTAACCTGATTCACCTATTCAAGGGCTTTATGATTGGTTATATCAGGTCTGTTAGCTGTGGGATAGTTGAATAGTGGTTATATCAGGTATGTTAGCTGTGGGATAGTTGAATAGTGGTTATATCAGGTCTGTTAGCTGTAGGATAGTTGAATAGTGGTTATATCAGGTCTGTTAGCTGTGGGATGGTTGAATAGTGGTTATATCAGGTCTGTTAGCTGTGGGATGGTTGAATAGTGGTTATATCAGGTATGTTAGCTGTGGGATAGTTGAATAGTGGTTATATCAGGTATGTTAGCTGTGGAATGGTTGAATAGTGGTTATATCAGGTCTGTTAGCTGTGGGATAGTTGAATAGTGGTTATATCAGGTCTGTTAGCTGTGGGATAGTTGAATAGTGGTTATATCAGGTATGTTAGCTGTGGGATAGTTGAATAGTGGTTATATCAGGTATGTTAGCTGTGGGATGGCTGGAGACGTTTTTACATTATTTATTTGGGTTGTTGATCATATTCATATACACTCATGTATTATGTGCACGTAAACGCATTGTTCTGACCTAATATTATCTTTCTAATATTTTGGGGTATTTATTTTTTTGCACATTTGTGTGTTTTTTTTTATATTCATGGTCTTTCTCTTTTAATAATGCAGTGTTGAATAAACCACAAAATATCTGTTTTTGGATTAATTATTATACTTAAATCCCTAGATAATGTCTATAGTTATGACTACAAACTGTAGGCCTATTTATACATCCCATCTGTGTTGAGATATAGTATATTTTGACTATTCACCAAGGGCCCGATTCAGACTTAGGAAATTAAGCATTTCATACGTACACTTTTCCTATGCATTTCTCAGTGGTTGATATTCATACTTACCTTATGAAAGTGCATAACGGGCTTTCCAGGCGGGGTTTCCTTGCCAGGGCTGAATAAATGTAATTTAACTGATGAAATCCCTCCCACTTGCTGGCAGACAGATTTTCTGGTTGAGTTTTCATTCAATGTGGGTTTTTCAGTACATTTATCTTAAACCACCCCTTTAAATACGGTGTACCTTTTAGTTTGAATTTTTGTTGAATTTTTTGTTTTTAGAATATTAGAGATGGTTGAAAGAAAGCCAATATAAATATATGTATATTAGTTTCAGTTTCGGCACCAATTAGTAGATTTAAAAATACTCTGATGTTGTAGGTTATTTAGGGTTAGGAACGTATTTACGAATCGTGAAAAACAGGTTTGGAGAGACTTTTTTTTCGGACTAAAGAAAGAAAACTGTGGTTTGATTCCTTTTGAAAAGTGTCACATTCAGTTTTTCAACCCATGGTAATGTTGGAAGATTAGTGTACAGTCGTGGCCAATAGTTTTGAGAATGACAAACAAAAACCCCACAAATTCTGACAAATTACAAGCATTGATTATGCAAGAATGAGCTGCCATCAGTCAGGATGTGGCCCAGAAGTTAATTGACAGCATGTCAGGTGCGGATTGGCCTCCCTGTGGCTCAGTTGGTAGAGCATGGTGTTTGCAATGGTGTTTGCAACGCCAGGGTTGTGGGTTCGATTCCCACGGGGGGCCAGTACGGGAAGAAGAAAAAAAATGTATGAAATGTATGCATTCACTACTGTAAGTCGCTCTGGATAAGAGCGTCTGCTAAATGACTAAAATGTAAAAATGTAAAATGGATTGCAGAGGTCTTGAAAAAGAAGGGTCAACACTGCAAATATTGACTCTTTGCATCAACTTCATGTAATTGTCAATAAAAGCCTTTGACACTTATGAAATGCTTGTAATTATACTTCGGTTTTCCATAGTAACATCTGACAAAAATATCTAAAAACACTGAAGCAGCAAACTTTGTGAAAATTAATATTTGTGTCATTCTCAAAACTTTTGGTCACGACTGTACATTGAACTATACTAGGGAAAATAGTGTACAATAGTAGGTAATACCCTCGTCTATTACCTACACTAACCATGGAACTGTGTGATGTCACAGCCAGGTATTGCGCCATGCGTCGAGGTTACTGTTACCGCTTGGTCTGCGCTCCATAACGCTCGAAAAATGATTTAACTAGCCTACCTGTCTTTTTTGTTATTGTTGTTGTTATTATATTATCTACTGTTACTTATGATCCTCAGCCACAACCACACGGCCTTGACGGCATTTACAGAGGAAGCAAATGAAGGCAAAAAAAACCCGAAACAATGGAATTAAATGGAATGATCATGTAGGATGTACCAACGGAAGAGAACTAACAGTAAATTGGCAGTGGGATATGTAGTTATTAGGCCTACTGATACTGAGAGTTTCTAATATTTTACATGATAGAAATAGGGAACAAAGAAGGGTCAGGGTGGCCTATAATTAAAGACGTTAGAGTGCCCATCCCTGCAAGTTAAAAGGCCGTACAGTTTAAATTCTACATAATGGCTCAGCATTTCATCAACTTTACTGTTGATGTGTTTCAGCTTGCTGCCATATGACCGGTTTCAGTCATTTGTCTCCAGCAATTTAAAAAGGTCAAATATATATATAAAACAAGATTCCCTAATCCAATCAGATTACTCATTTACCTAGCTCTTACCAATAGCTCGTAGCAAGTTGTAAATTACAGTGGAATATGGAATATGTTGTTATTTCAGGGCATGTTCGCTTGACCTTATTCCTGGCCCGTAAAGGTGGTGGAATTTTGAGGGAATGAAGTCAAGGTCAGAATATGGTGTATCTGTAGGACACACCTCCACCTTCATTTACTTTATCTCCACCCCCAAATGAATAGCAGGGTTCGCATGCTATTCTCATGCTTAAGTTCAAGGTTAGAATACGCACAGAGAGAAAAGTGCATTAAAAGGAATTATGTTCCATTTACTTGTGCTTAACTTGGGTCGGAATCGGGCCCCAGTTGATTAAGGCAAAGATAATGCCTTTGATCAATTTGATTGGTTGATTGATTAAAGGCATGGGATGATCAAAGGCATATATATATATATATACACACACACTGAGTATATGAAACATTAAGAACACCTGCTCTTTCCTTGACAGCCTGACCAGGTGAATACAGGTGAAAAGCTTTGATCCCTTATTGATGTCACTTGTTAGATCCACTTCAAATCAGTGTAGATGAAGGGAAGGAGACAGGATGTAAGAATGATTTTTTTTTTTTTTTAAAACCTTGAGACAATCGAGATGTGGATTGTGTATGTGGTGGTGGGGTGGGGGTTGTGGGTGGTGGTGTGTGTGGGGGGTGGTGGTGGTGGTGGTGGTGGGTGGTGGTGGTGGGGTGGTGGTGGTGGGGTGGGGTGGGGGTGGTGGGGTGGGGGTGGGGGGTGGGGGTGGTGGTGGTGGTGG
>NW_021822894.1:61422-92606 GCF_901001165.1 Salmo trutta | reverse complement strand
TCTGGCAGGCAGTAGTCATCTTCTCTGGCAGGTAGTAGTCATCTTCTCTGGCAGGTAGTAGTCATCTTGTCTGGCAGGCAGTAGTCATCTTCTCTGGCAGGTAGTAGCCATCTTCTCTGGCAGGTAGTAGTCATCTTCTCTGGCAGGCAGTAGTCATCTTCTCTGGCAGGTAGTAGTCATCTTCTCTGGCAGGTAGTAGTCATCTTCTCTGGCAGGCAGTAGTCATCTTCTCTGGCAGGCAGTAGTCATCTTCTCTGGCAGGTAGTAGTCATCTTCTCTGGCAGGCAGTAGTCATCTTCTCTGGCAGGCAGTAGTCATCTTCTCTGGCAGGCAGTAGTCATCTTCTCTGGCAGGCAGTAGTCATCTTCTCTGGCAGGTAGTAGTCATCTTCTCTGGCAGGTAGTAGTCATCTTCTCTGGCAGGTAGTAGTCATCTTGTCTGGCAGGCAGTAGTCATCTTCTCTGGCAGGCAGTAGTCATCTTCTCTGGCAGGCAGTAGTCATCTTGTCTGGCAGGTAGTAGTCATCTTCTCTGGCAGGTAGTAGTCATCTTGTCTGGCAGGCAGTAGTCATCTTCTCTGGCAGGCAGTAGTCATCTTGTCTGGCAGGCAGTAGTCATCTTCTCTGGCAGGTAGTAGTCATCTTGTCTGGCAGGCAGTAGTCATCTTGTCTGGCAGGCAGTAGTCCTCTTCTCTGGCAGGTAGTAGTCATCTTGTCTGGCAGGCAGTAGTCATCTTCTCTGGCAGGTAGTAGTCATCTTGTCTGGCAGGCAGTAGTCATCTTCTCTGGCAGGCAGTAGTCATCTTGTCTGGCAGGCAGTAGTCCTCTTCTCTGGCAGGTAGTAGTCATCTTGTCTGGCAGGCAGTAGTCATCTTCTCTGGCAGGTAGTAGTCATCTTGTCTGGCAGGCAGTAGTCATCTTCTCTGGCAGGCAGAAGTCATCTTGTCTGGCAGGCAGAAGTGCTGTGTTTGCACAGTGTTAATGATCTCTCTCTGATAAGTCAGTCAATCTCTTCAAGCTCAGGAAGAGTAGGAGTTGTTACTTAACTATAGTGTTGTATATTGTTCTAGTGTTCTATATTGTTATAGGGTTCTATCTAGTCTTCTATATTGTTCTAGTGTTCTATATTGTTCTAGTGTTCTATATTGTTACAGTGTTCTGTATTGTTCTAGTGTTCTATATTGTTCTAGTGTTTATATTGTTCTAGTGTTTTATATTGTTACAGTGTTCTATATTGTTCTAGTGTTCTATATTGTTCTAGTGTTTATATTGTTCTAGTGTTTTATATTGTTACAGTGTTCTATATTGTTCTAGTGTTCTATATTGTTCTAGTGTTCTATATTGTTCTAGTGTTTTGTATTGTTCTAGTGTTCTATATTGTTACAGTGTTCTGTATTGTTCTAGTGTTCTATATTGTTCTAGTGTTCTATATTGTTCTAGTGTTTTATATTGTTCTAGTGTTCTATATTGTTCTAGTGTTCTATATTGTTCTAGTGTTCTATATTGTTCTAGTGTTCTATATTGTTATAGGGTTCTATCTAGTCTTCTATATTGTTCTAGTGTTCTATATTGTTCTAGTGTTCTATATTGTTACAGTGTTCTGTATTGTTCTAGTGTTCTATATTGTTCTAGTGTTCTATATTGTTCTAGTGTTTATATTGTTCTAGTGTTTTATATTGTTCTAGTGTTCTATATTGTTCTAGTGTTCTATATTGTTATAGTGTTTTATATTGTTCTAGTGGTTTTATATTGTTCTAGTGTTCTATATTGTTACAGTGTTCTGTATTGTTGTAGTGTTCTATATTGTTCTAGTGTTCTATATTGTTACAGTGTTCTGTATTGTTGTAGTGTTCTATATTGTTCTAGTGTTCTATACTGTTCTAGTGTTCTATATTGTTCTAGGTTTCTACATTGTTCTTGTGTTTTTAACTATGAAGTTGTTGATGTTCTTAGCTCCGTCCTTTGAAAACAGACATGTGGAAAGACTCTGTGGATGAACATGTTCCTCTTTAATATGTGTCCATTGTTCATCTTTAATACATTTAATTATATGTTTCAATTAAAAGTCTTGGGTAGGAAGTTGATACAATTCCAAGTCTGGAAGGTTAAAACCACCCTCAGACATAGGGGTATATAAAACTTTCCATTTTATTATATGAGTTTTATCTGTCCATATAAAGTCTGTTAAGGCTGAGTATACTCTGAATGTCTTCGGTGGGGTAATTGGTATTACGGACAATAAATATAAAAACTTTGGCAGCAATGCTGTTCTAAAGAGGTTTAGTATACCTGTAAGATTTATGGGAAGATTATTCATTTTAATGAAATCTGTTTTGGTATTGTTGAGTAATGGAATATAGTTATCTTTGTATATTTGTGTCACGCTGTGACGCTGGTCGTAAGCAGTAGACCAAGGTGCAGCGTGTTGAGTGCTCATGATAAATATTTATTTTTTAACTCAGAACACTATACAATAACAATAAACAAAGAACCACGAACGTCACGTTCTGCAGGCTTTACAGAGCTGTGCAAAAACAAGATCCCACAACACCAGGTGGAAAAAAAACCCTACTTAAGTATGATCTCCAATTAGAGACAACGAGGAATTGGAGATTATCCCAAACAAAACCAACATAGAAATACACAACTAGAACATGAACATAGAAATACAAAACATAGAACAACACCCCCTGTCACACCCTGACCTACTCTACCATAGAAAATAACATCTTAACATGGTCAGGACGTGACACACGCCTACTCCTGCTCCCTCCGGCGTTCGACGTCGCAGGTCTACTAACCACCGGTCCTGGCAACCCCACATTGCACACACCTGCTCCCCAACGTTAAGCACACCTGCTCCCCATCGTTAAGCACACCTGCTCCCCATCGTTAAGCACACCTGCTCCCCATCGTTAAGCACACCTGCTCCCCATCGTTAAGCACACCTGGACCTCATCACCACCCTGATTACTCTCCCTTCATATAGCCCTCTGTAGCCTCAGTCATCAGGCAGTATTGCTTTTTGAGTTACAGTCAGTACGGTGCTCCTGTTTTGTAGTTTCTTCGTGTTTATTATTAAACTCACCTTGTGCACTTGCTTCCAGACTCCCTGAGTATATTACAATACGTTTTTTCATCACTTAAGCATCCTAAGTATTTCATTTTTTTTTCTGATCCACTTAAAGGATTGCTGTAGATCATAAGTTATTGTTTTTCCATTATTTCATTATTTTAGTATTCTGAAAATATAAATTCTGTTATTTTATTGTCGCAAATTATTAAAGTTATGGGTCGGTGATCAGGCCTACCTCTGTCAGCAAAATGGTGTGTGAGTCGTGCGTGGCCACACAGTTGTGGGAGTACAGGATGGGACTAAGCAAGCACCCCTGAGGGGCCCCCGTGTTGAGAGTCAGCATGGTGGATGTGTTGCCTACCCTCACTAACTCGGAGCGGCCCGTCAGGAAGTCCAGGATCCAGTTGCACCGGTTACCTTGGTGTTCTTGGGCACATGGAGTATGATGGTCTGCTTTAAACATGTAGGTATTACAGACTGGGTCAGGGAGAGGTTGAAAATGTCAGTGAAGACACTTGCTAGCTGGTCAGCGCATGCTCTGAGTACCCGTCCTGGTAATCCATCTGACCCCGTAGCCTTGTGAATGTTAACCTGTTTAAAGGTCTTACTCCCATCGGCTATGGAGAGCGTGATCACACAGTCGATCCTGAACTGCCGGTGCTCTCATGCATGGTTCAGTGTTTCTCGCCTAGAAACGAGCATAAAAGGCATTTAGCTGGCGTCACTGGGCAGCTTGTGACTAGGTTTCCCTTTGTAACCCGTGATATTTTGCCCTGTCACATCTGACTAGTGCCAGAGCTGGCGTAGTAGGATTCCATCTTGTTTCTGTATTGACCATTTGCCTGTTTGATGGCTCGTCAGAGGTTGTAGCTGGATTTCTTAGTGGCCGCTCCTTGAAAGCTCAGTGCAGATGTTGCCTGTAATCCATGGCTTTTGGTTGGGATGTGTTGATAGACACTACTGATACTAGTGAATCTCAGAACATATTCCAGTCTGTGTTAGCGAAACTGTCCTGTAGCTTAGCATCACGCTTAATCTAATCACTTCCATATTGAGTGCGTCACTGATACTTCCTGTTTGAGTTTTTGCTTATAAGCAGGAATCAAGAGGATAGAGTTGTGGTCTGGTTTTCCTAAGGGAGGGAGAGCCTTGTGTATGTGTTTCTCTGTGTGTAGACTAGAGGTTATATAGAGTTTATATGTGTCTCTGTGTAGACTAGAGGGGATATAGAGTTTATATGTGTCTGTGTAGAGTAGAGGTGATATAGAGTTTATATGTGTCTCTGTGTAGAGGAGAGGTGATATAGAGTTTATATGTTTCTCTGTGTAGAGTAGAGGTGATATAGAGTTTATATGTGTCTCTCTGTGTAGAGTAGAGGTGATATAGAGTTTATATGTGTCTCTCTGTGTAGAGTAGAGGTGATATAGAGTTTATATGTCTCTCTGTGTAGAGTAGAGGTGATATAGAGTTTATATGTGTCTCTCTGTGTAGAGTAGAGGGGATATAGAGTTTATATGTGTCTCTCTGTGTAGAGTAGAGGTGATATAGAGTTTATATGTGTCTCTCTGTGTAGAGTAGAGGTGATATAGAGTTTATATGTGTCTCTCTGTGTAGAGTAGAGGTGATATAGAGTTTATATGTCTGTGTAGAGTAGAGGGGATATAGAGTTTATATGTGTCTCTCTGTGTAGAGTAGAGGTGATATAGAGTTTATATGTGTCTCTCTGTGTGGAGTATTGTCTGCTCTGGTTACACAGATGGTAAAGATGAGGTAAAACGGATTTCAGTTTCCCCGCCTCTGGATGTGAATTTTCTTCTTGACTTATCCTTATAACGATCATTGTGGTGGTGAATAAAAAGAAAACCCTCTTGGTAAAGATTATGGTCTGCAGCTTATCATGAGGTATTCTAACTCAGGTGAGCAAAAACTCGAGACTACCTTAACATTAGAAATCTCTCACAAACTGTTGTTAACAATCAGTATTGTGTGTGTGTGTGTGTGTGCGTGTGTGTGCGTGTGTGTGTGTGTGTGTGTGTTTCCAGATAACCTTTTCAGACCCAGAGATAGAGCCATTACAGGGAAGGAGATGCAGCTCAGAACCAGGCAGTGAGTTTCTCCATCTCAATCTCTCATTCTGGCATCTCTCTCTCTCTCTCGCGCTCTCTCTCGGTCTCTCGCTCGCTCTCTCTCTCGCTCTCGCTCTCTCGCTCTCTCGCTCTCTCTCTCTCTCTCTCTCTCTCTCTCTCTCTCTCTCTTGCTCTCTCTCTCCTAGTCCTGACCACAGAGGTGGAGTTTATATGTGTTTCTCTGTGTAGAGTAGAGGTGATATAACTAACATCTCTGTTCTAAATGGCTTGTCTTTTATTTTCTCTTCTGGATTCCATCTAATAGTGTTTTTTGCTCTGCCGGTTTACCTTCTCTCTCCTTGGTTCCATCCCCACATTGTATTAGGCAGATTGATTTGTTGTTGAATCAAGAGATATCATGTCTCAATTCAGTGATCCTGTGGGTGTACTGGGAATAGGTGACCAGGTGTCTATAGGGCTGGTCTAGGTTAATGGAGTCTTCTTCATAGGTGACCAGGTGTCTATAGGGCTGGTCTAGGTTAATGGAGTCTTCTTCATAGGTGACCAGGTGTCTATAGGGCTGGTCTAGGTTAATGGAGTCATCTTCATAGGTGACCAGGTCTCTACAGGGCTGGTCTAGGTTAATGGAGTCTTCATAGGTGACCAGGTCTCTACAGGGCTGGTCTAGGTTAATGGAGTCTTCATAGGTGACCAGGTCTCTATAGGGCTGGTCTAGGTTAATGGAGTCTTCATAGGTGACCAGGTCTCTATAGGGCTGGTCTAGGTTAATGGAGTCTTCGTAGGTGACCAGGTCTCTATTGGGCTGGTCTTGGTTAATGGAGTCTTCATAGGTGACCAGGTCTCTATAGGGCTGGTCTAGGTTAATGGAGTCTTCATAGGTGACCAGGTCTCTATAGGGCTGGTCTAGGTTAATGGAGTCTTCGTAGGTGACCAGGTCTCTATTGGGCTGGTCTTGGTTAATGGAATGAGTCTTAATTCAATCAGATACAAGCACGGTCTGGGATGCAGATTTTGGGCAAAATTATTTTTCAGTTCAGTCAATTTTTAAGGAAGTAAACTGAAATTCAAATCTGTTTACTTTCTGAATTGATTGAATTGAAATGTAATTGATCCCAACCCTGCTGGAATAATAGCCCCCTTTATAAAGGACCCTGGGCATTAAACCTGAATATTCCGCCATACTCTATACTGTATATGTGGGATTATGATGACTCATTATTGACAGGAACTATAAAAATCTGCCGGAGGTGAGGAGGAAACAGGAAGAAGAGAAGAGGAGGGAGGACTACCTGACTAACAGGCTGAGAGCTGATCTCTTCAAAAAGGTCAGAACGTCTGGAAATATGGAATGTCTCTCTGTGTTAATTGATTGGACGCTGCAGTAACTGTTTACTATTGTTAGTTATGCTGGTGAATTTATATAGTAATACTTATACAGTATGGATTATAGTGGTATAGTAGGGATTGTAGTTATATAGTAGGGATTAAAGTGATACAGTAGTGATTATAGTGATACAGTAGGGATTGCAGTGATACAGTAGGGATTGTAGTTATATAGTAGGGATTCTAGTGCTATTATAGGGATTATAGTGATATAGTAGGGATTATAGTGATACAGTGGGGATTATAGTGCTATTGTAGGGATTATAGTGATACAGTAGTGATTATAGTTATATAGTAGGGATTATAGTGGTATAGTAGGGATTGTAGTTATATAGTAGGGATTGTAGTTATATAGTAAGGATTATAGTGATATAGTAGGGATTATAGTGATACAGTGGGGATTATAGTGATACAGTAGGGATTATAGTGATACAGTGGGGATTATAGTGCTATTGTAGGGATTATAGTGGTATAGTAGGGATTATAGTGGTACAGTAGGGATTATAGTGATACAGTAAGGATTATAGTGATACAGTAGGGATTATAGTAATTTTATAAGGGATTATAGGGATACAGTAGGGATTATAGTGATACAGTAGAGATTATAGTGATTTTATAAGGGATTATAGTGATATAGCAGGGTTTATAGGGATACAGTAGGGATTATAGTGATACAGTAGAGATTATAGTGATATAGTAGAGATTATAGTGGTATAGTATGGATTATAGTGGTATAGTAGGGATTATAGTGGTACAGTAGGGATTATAGTGATACAGTAAGGATTATAGTGATACAGTAGGGATTATAGTAATTTTATAAGGGATTATAGGGATACAGTAGGGATTATAGTGATACAGTAGGGATTATAGTGATTTTATAAGGGATTATAGTGATATAGCAGGGTTTATAGGGATACAGTAGGGATTATAGTGATACAGTAGGGATTATAGTGATTTTATAAGGGATTATAGTGATATAGCAGGGTTTATAGGGATACAGTAGGGATTATAGTGATACAGTAGGGATTATAGTGATTTCATAAGGGATTACAGTGATATAGCAGGGTTTATAGGGATACAGTAGGGATTATAGTGATTTTATAAGGGATTATAGTGATTTTATAAGGGATTACAGTGATATAGCAGGGTTTATAGGGATACAGTAGGGATTATAGTGATTTTATAAGGGATTATAGTGATTTTATAAGTGTTTATAGTGGTACAGTAGGGATTACAGTGATACAGTAGGGATTATAGTGATACAGTAGGGATTATAGTGATACAGTAGGGATTATAGTAATATACTAGTGATTCTTTAAACAGAACTGCCACAGAAATCGGAATACTAAATAGTATGTATGTTGTCACTGAACTGCATTAACAGCCCATTAATGAGTCTATGAATCATAAACACAATGAACTGAACTGCATTAACAGCCCATTAATGAGTCTATGAATCATAAACACAATGAACTGAACTGCATTAACAGCCCATTAATGAGTCTATGAATCATAAACACAATGAACTGAACTGCATTAACAGCCCATTAATGAGTCTATGAATCATAAACACAATGAACTGAACTGCATTAACAGCCCATTAATGAGTCTATGAGCCATAAACACAATGAACTGAACTGCATTAACAGCCCATTAATGAGTCTGAGGCGTTAAAACAATGAACTGAACTGCATTAACAGCCCATTAATGAGTCTATGAATCATAAACACAATGAACTGAACAGCATTAACAGCCCATTAATGAGTCTATGAATCATAAACACAATGAACTGAACTGCATTAACAGCCCATTAATGAGTCTATGAATCATAAACACAATGAACTGAACTGCATTAACAGCCCATTAATGAGTCTATGAATCATAAACACAATGAACTGAACTGCATTAACAGCCCATTAATGAGTCTATGAATCATAAACACAATGAACTGAACTGCATTAACAGCCCATTAATGAGTCTATGAATCATAAACACAATGAACTGAACTGCATTAACAGCCCATTAATGAGTCTATGAGCCATAAACACAATGAACTGAACTGCATTAACAGCCCATTAATGAGTCTATGAATCATAAACACAATGAACTGAACAGCATTAACAGCCCATTAATGAGTCTATGAATCATAAACACAATGAACTGAACTGCATTAACAGCCCATTAATGAGTCTGAGGCGTTAAAACAATGAACTGAACTGCATTAACAGCCCATTAATGAGTCTATGAGCCATAAACACAATGAACTGAACTGCATTAACAGCCCATTAATGAGTCTATGAATCATAAACACAATGAACTGAACTGCATTAACAGCCCATTAATGAGTCTATGAATCATAAACACAATGAACTGAACAGCATTAACAGCCCATTAATGAGTCTATGAATCATAAACACAATGAACTGAACTGCATTAACAGCCCATTAATGAGTCTGAGGCGTTAAAACAATGAACTGAACTGCATTAACAGCCCATTAATGAGTCTATGAGCCATAAACACAATGAACTGAACTGCATTAACAGCCCATTAATGAGTCAATGAGCCATAAAAACAATGAACTAGTTTAACACACCAGCTACACTTCTGTCCTACACGCTCCACTACCTTCTGAAAGGCCACAGTATATCCACTAATGTCTCACAGTAAAGGCCTAAAGCTGTAATAAAGATATCGTCCTCTACAGATAAATTAATGTTCGAAGGTAACGGCCTCACGTTGCCGGGAGCGATGCCTTAGGTTGATTGACATTTTTGCATTTCCGTTTAGGTTCAAGCTCACTGTGATTAAAACCAAAACTGTAAAGCATGGGAAAGTGGAGGCTAAAATTTGAGGTACATTTAAAATTTTTTTTTTTTTTAAAGATTTGTTGTAGTAAAAGTAATAGGTATGATTAGGCCTGGGAAGCCTATAACTGGTTAGGATTAGGCCTGGGAAGCCTATAACTGGTTAGGATTAGGCCTGGGAAGCCTATAACTGGTTAGGATTAGGCCTGGGAAGCCTATAACTGGTTAGGATTAGGCCTGGGAAGCCTATAACTGGTTAGGATTAGGCCTGGGAAGCCTATAACTGGTTAGGATTAGGCCTGGGAAGCCTATAACTGGTTAGGATTAGGCCTGGGAAGCCTATAACTGGTTAGGATTAGGCCTGGGAAGCCTATAACTGGTTAGGATTAGGCCTGGGAAGCCTATAACTGGTTAGGATTAGGCCTGGGAAGCCTATAACTGGTTAGGATTAGGCCTGGGAAGCCTATAACTGGTTAGGATTAGGCCTGGGAAGCCTATAACTGGTTAGGATTAGGCCTGGGAAGCCTATAACTGGTTAGGATTAGGCCTGGGAAGCCTATAACTGGTTAGGATTAGGCCTGGGAAGCCTATAACTGGTTAGGATTAGGCCTGGGAAGCCTGTAACTGGTTAGGATTAGGCCTGGGAAGCCTATAACTGGTTAGGATTAGGCCTGGGAAGCCTGTAACTGGTTAGGATTAGGCCTGGGAAGCCTATAACTGGTTAGGATTAGGCCTGGAAGCCTGTAACTGGTTAGGATTAGGCCTGGGAAGCCTATAACTGGTTAGGATTAGGCCTGGGAAGCCTGTAACTGGTTAGGATTAGGCCTGGGAAGCCTATAACTGGAAACCTTTCAGCAGAGGTGATTAATGCTCAGGTTTACATCGATTCTTCCCTGACTAGTAAACAGATGATGCATTTCCTTTTGTCAACGGTCATATTCATGTAACTGGTTATTGTAGAGATGCAGATATTTAAACTGAACAAAATGGCCGCCATCGCTTGTCCCTCGATCTCGTGTCCCTCTATGTTTTCTAACTAAAAAACACTGCTTGTCCCTCGGTAACACTGCTTGTCCCTCGGTAACACTGCTTGTCCCTCGGTAACACTGCTTGTCCCTCGGTAACACTGCTTGTCCCTCGGTAACACTGCTTGTCCCTCGGTAACACTGCTTGTCCCTCGGTAACACTGCTTGTCCCTCGGTAACACTGCTTGTCCCTCGGTAACACTGCTTGTCCCTCGGTAACACTGCTTGTCCCTCGGTAACACTGCTTGTCCCTCGGTAACACTGCTTGTCCCCCAGTTGAGCACAACGTCACGTGTTGCCTGCTGTGGCCACTAGAGGGCCCTGTTCACATACATTTACATTTCAATCACTCCTTTTATCACAAGACGAGGAAATCAAATACATGTGTCGTTGATTATTTTTTTGAACACACACGTCAATGCTGACATCAAAGTCACAAGTCCAATGAGTCTGAAGCTGAAAATCTCAAACACATTGTTGTACTGTTGTTTATACTGTTGTTTACTGTTGTTTAGTGTTGTTTACTGTTGTTTACTGTTGTTTACTGTTGTCTACTGGTAACAGCGAGAGGAGCAACTTTTAGCTTGTTGTGGATTCTCTTGCAAAGACCCACTGAAGCGTTAAATTTTCCATCTCTATGTTTTGTTGCTGTTGTTTCTGTTCATTAGGCTGTTATGCATGGTTATTCATGATATTTCACATTAGAAAATGCAATGTCTCTGGGTGCAGTGCCACCGGGGGCTCCTGCCCTCTCCTCTCCCTCTGGTTATGGCTGTCAATGAACAGACTCATTGTTCTCTCTCGGTGTGTGAGCCCAGTGTCCACAGGCAAACAAAAAGGCCTTGAGAGAGAGAGACAGAGAGAGAAAAAGAGAGTGAGGTACACAGTCGGGATCACACCGCAAAGCAATCGTACAGCTGATGGCAGACAGACAGACAGACAGACAGACAGACAGACAGACAGACAGACAGACAGACAGACAGACAGACAGACAGACAGACAGACAGACAGACAGACCCAGTCTCATCCACCTCCACCCATGCTACTCTGCTGCAGCCTGAGAAAGCACAGGGAACTAGGGAACCAATCCATAGCCTCAGTCTCCTCTGCTTCAATAGATACTAGACTATAGACAACCTGAGTATTGTACCAAAAACAGCCAGTTGACTGTGGGCCTGGATGTCTGGATGTCTGGATGGGTACAAGGCTATTGATTCCCATCTGAAGCAGAGAGACAGTGGAGAGTTGAGTTCTCTTGACTTTAGTTTTTAGTCTTCGTTGGGTTTTGTTGGGTTCTGGAGGGAGTCTATGGGGTTTCACAGGGGGAATATGACCGTGATCTATAGCATAGCCCACAGTAAAAAATTCTCAATGTATAATGTGTACTCTCTCTTTCCTCTTTACAGAAACTGTTAGATGAGATCCTTCAAAGGGGTAGTCACTGAGTGAAGCCAAGGATGAATGGTCCGAACGTACGTGATCCCCCCTCCTTCCAGCATACTGCCTTACTTTGAGAGACCCAACAACCATCAAGATGGACTGGCGGTTACCATAACGACAGTATTAATACACATTATAATTAAGCAACATCATTTTTTATAAAATTATAAACAAATAAAAAAAAAAATTGTAGTGAAAAATGTGTGTCATTAGAAATGAAACAAAACGATGTATGTAATGATGTCATAACGTCCCAACGTTTAATAAATATCTGTTCATTATCATATTACTGTTGTTATGATCAAAACCGGTTTGATTTTTACTAAAGCACTCTGGCTACTGCTCTAAACCAATCGTATCGAACTACTGAAGATTCCACTGAATGTCAGTCTGCTTGACCAGAAGCTTTCTGAGGGTCTGCAACAAACAAATGTAGAATAGCGGTTAGGTTGTGAGATTACAATGCAATGAATGCTGTTGTTCTATGTTATCTATGCATACGGCCTATGTACTGTATTGAAGCCTTCCATAAAAAAACTGTATCGTTGGCTCCACTAAATGCTGTTCTTCTATGTTATCTATACATCCTGCTTGTTTATATTATTCATATATATTTAGCTAGGCAGGTAAAGTTTATATGAACAAATTCTTATTTACAATGACGGACTTTCCCCGGCAAAACCCGGACGACGCTGGGCCAATTGTGCGCCGCCCTATGGGACTCCCAATCACGGCTGGATGTGATACAGCCTGGATTCGAACCAGGTACTATAGCGACGCCTACTAGCACTGAGACGCGGTGCCTCAGACCGCTGCGCCACTCGGGAGCCCAGTTTATGCTCAGTCAGCACTTCTCTTTGGCCTCCTTCTGATACCGTTTCCCCAGTTTGCCTTTGTGTTTTGAGGTTGTGCTCATTAGGGCAACACCGTAGCAGCTTGAAAACGCTGCGCAACGGAAAACTAAAATGAGATTTTCTTATTGGACAATTTCAAGGAACTGAACAAGACCCTGCCGTCACCTTGCTGTCACAAGGAAGCTTTGAAATCCTCTTCAGTTCCTTTCACAGAATCTCACGTGGTCTGTATTAGAGATCCTATCTCTATAGAGGTGGTGTCCGGTGACATCAACCAGTCACGGTTCACAATTAGAGGTCCTTTCTGTGGCCTAGGGTGGTTTCTGTGGCCTAGGGTGGTTTCTGTGGACTGGAGGTCTAAGGTGGTTTCTGTGGCCTAGGGTGGTTTCTGTGGTCTAGGGGGGTTTCTGTGGCCTAGGGTGGTTTCTGTGGTCTGGAGGTCTAAGGTGGTTTCTGTGGCTTAGGGTGGTTTATGTGGCCTAGGGGGGGGTTCTGTGGCCTAGGGTGGTTTCTGTGGCCTAGGGTGGTTTCTGTGGCCTAGGGTGGTTTCTGTGGCCTAGGGGGGTTTCTGTGGCCTAGGGTGGTTTCTGTGGTCTAGGGTGGTTTCTGTGGTCTGGAGGTCTAGGGTGGTTTCTGTGGCCTAGGGGGGTTTCTGTGGCCTAGGGGGGTTTCTGTGGTCTGGAGGTCTAAGGTGGTTTCTGTGGCTTAGGGTGGTTTCTGTGGCCTAGGGTGGTTTCTGTGGTCTAAGGTGGTCTGGAGGTCTAGGGTGGTCTGGAGGTTTTGGGTGGTTTTGGGGCCGAGGGTGGTCTAGTAGTCTAGGGTGGTCTAGCGGTCTAGGGTGGTTTCTGTGGACTCTGCCATTATTCAGAGTTTCCATCAGAACATGATCTGGAGACTGAATCTGGAGACTGGATCTGGAGACTGGATCTGGAGACTGAATCTGCAAACTGAATCTGCAGACTGGTCTGGAGACTGGATCTGCAGACTGAATATGGCTGATTGAATCTGGAGACTGAATCTGCAGACTGAATCTGGAGACTGGATCTGGAGACTGAATCTGGAGACTGGATCTGGAGACTGGTCTGGAGACTGAATCTGGAGACTGGATCTGGAGACTGAATCTGGAAACTGAATCTGGAGACTGGATCTGGAGACTGGATCTGGAGACTGGATCTGGAGACTGAATCTGGAGACTGAATCTGGAGACTGGATCTGCAGACTGGATCTGCAGACTGAATCTGGAGACTGAATCTGGACACTGAATCTGGAGACTGGATCTGGAGACTGAATCTGGAGACTGGATCTGGAGACTGGATCTGGAGACTGAATCTGGAGACTGAATCTGGAGACTGGATCTGGAGACTGGTCTGGAGACTGAATCTGGAGACCCTGATCTGCAGACTGAATCTGGAGACTGAATCTGGAGACTGAATCTGCAGACTGAATCTGGAGACTGAATCTGGAGACTGAATCTGCAGACTGAATCTGGAGACTGGTCTGGAGACTGAATCTGCAGACTAGATCTGGAGACTAGATCTGGAGACTGAATCTGCAGACTGAATCTGGAGACCCTGATCTGCAGACTGAATCTGGAGACTGAAGCTGGAGACTGAATCTGCAGACTGAATCTGCAGACTGAATCTGGAGACTGGTCTGGAGACTGAATCTGCAGACTAGATCTGGAGACTGAATCTGGAGACTGGTCTGGAGACTGAATCTGGAGACTGGTCTGGAGACTGGATCTGGAGACTGGATCTGGAGACTGAATCTGCAGACTGGATCTGGAGACTGAATTTTGAGACTGGATCTGGAGACTGGATCTGGAGACTGGATCTGGAGACTGGATCTGTAGACTGGATCTGGAGTCTGGATCTGGAGACTGGATCTGTAGACTGGATCTGGAGACTGGATCTGGAGACTGGATCTGGAGACTGAATCTGGAGACTGGATCTGGAGACTGGATCTGAAGACTGAATCTGGAGACTGAATCTGGAGACTGGTCTGGAGACTGAATCTGCAGACTGGTCTGGAGACTGAATCTGGAGACTGGATCTGGAGACTGAATCTGGAGACTGGATCTGGAGACTGAATCTGGAGACTGAATCTGCAGACTGGTCTGGAGACTGGATCTGGAGACTGGATCTGGAGACTGGTCTGGAGACTGAATCTGGAGACTGGATCTGGAGACTGAATCTGGAGACTGAATCTGGAGACTGAATCTGGAGACTGGTCTGGAGACTGCCACCTACTTGCTTACCCTCTACGTGTGTATCTACATGCCTGACTTGTTGTGTGTGTGGGACTAATGACTGTTCCATGTAAATATTAAATATATACATCATACTCCTCTTAACCTGTTTAGTCAACTGGTTTAATATTACACAAGTCCCTGAATTACCATGTCCCTGAATGACCAAGTCCCTGAATGACCAAGTCCCTGAATGACCATGTTCCTGAATGACCATGTCCCTGAATGACCAAGTCCCTGAATGACCATGTCCCTGAATGACCATGTCCCTGAATGAACATGTCCCTGAATGACCAAGTCCCTGAATGACCATGTCCCTGAATGACCAAGTCCCTGAATGACCATGTCCCTGAATGACCATGTCCCTGAATGACCATGTCCCTGAATGACCAAGTCCCTGAATGACCATGTCCCTGAATGACCATGTCCCTGAATGACCAAGTCCCTGAATGACCAAGTCCCTGAATGACCAAGTCCCTGAATGACCACGTCCCTGAATGACCAAGTCCCTGAATTACCAAGTCCCTGAATGACCATGTCCCTGAATGACCAAGTCCCTGAATGACCATGTTCCTGAATGACCATGTCCCTGAATGACCATGTCCCTGAATGACCATGTCCCTGAATGACCAAGTCCCTGAATGACCATGTCCCTGAATGACCAAGTCCCTTAATGACCATGTCCCTGAATGACCAAGTCCCTTAATGACCATGTCCCTGAATGACCAAGTCCCTGAATGACCATGTCCCTGAATGACCATGCCCCTGAATGACCATGTCCCTGAATGACCAAGTCCCTGAATGACTATGTCCCTGAATGACCATGTCCCTGAATGACCATGTCACTGAATGACCATGTCCCTGTATGACCAAGTCCCTGAATGACCATGTCCCTGAATGACCATGACCCTGAATAACCAAGTCCCTGAATGACCATGTCCCTGAATGACCAAGTCCCTGAATGACCATGTCCCTGAATGACCAAGTCCCTTAATGACCATGTCCCTGAATGACCAAGTCCCTTAATGACCATGTCCCTGAATGACCAAGTCCCTGAATGACCATGTCCCTGAATGACCATGCCCCTGAATGACCATGTCCCTGAATGACCAAGTCCCTGAATGACTATGTCCCTGAATGACCATGTCCCTGAATGACCATGTCACTGAATGACCATGTCCCTGTATGACCAAGTCCCTGAATGACCATGTCCCTGAATGACCATGACCCTGAATAACCAAGTCCCTGAATGACCATGTCCCTGAATGACCATGTCCCTGAATGACCATGTCCCTGAATGACCAAGTCCCTGAATGACCATGTCCCTGAATGACCAAGTCCCTGAATGACCATGTCCCTGAATGACCAAGTCCCTGAATGACCATGTCCCTGAATGACCATGTCCCTGAATGACCATGTCCCTGAATGACCAAGTCCCTGAATGACCAAGTCCCTGAATGACCATGTCCCTGAATGACCATGTCCCTGAATGACCATGTCCCTGAAGTGACCAAGTCCCTGAATGACCAAGTCCCTGAATGACCAAGTCCCTGAAGTGACCAAGTCCCTGAATGACCAAGTCCCTGAATGACCAAGTCCCTGAATGACCAAGTCCCTGAATGGCCATGTCCCTGAATGACCATGTCCCTGAATGACCAAGTCCCTGAATGACCAAGTCCCTGAATGACCAAGTCCCTGAATGACCAAGTCCCTGAATGACCATGTCCCTGAATGACCAAGTCCCTGAATGACCATGTCCCTGAATGACCAAGTCCCTGAATGACCAAGTCCCTGAATGACCAAGTCCCTGAATGACCATGTCCCTGAATGACCAAGTCCCTGAATGACCAAGTCCCTGAATGACCAAGTCCCTGAATGACCATGTCCCTGAATGACCATGTCCCTGAATGACCAAGTCCCTGAATGACCAAGTCCCTGAATGACCAAGTCCCTGAATGACCAAGTCCCTGAATGACCAAGTCCCTGAATGACCATGTCCCTGAATGACCATGTCCCTGAATGACCATGTCCCTGAATGACCAAGTCCCTGAATGACCATGTCCCTGAATGACCATGTCCCTGAATGACTGTGCTAGCTGTGTGATGTCTTGTTAAAGCTACAGGTCTTAACCTAGCCATAGGCTGCTGGTCAACAGTAGTGCACTATATAGGGAATAGGGTGAGCCCTGGTCAATAGTAGTGCACTATGTAGGGAATAGGCTGCTGGTCAAGAGTAGTTCACTATATAGGGAATAGGGCCCTGGTCAATAGTAGTGCACTATATAGGGAATAGGGCCCTGGTCAATAGTAGTGCACTATATAGGGAATAGGGCCCTGGTCAATAGTAGTGCACTATATAGGGAATAGGGTCCTGGTCAATAGTAGTGCACTATATAGGGAATAGGGCCCTGGTCAATAGTAGTGCACTATATAGGGAATAGGGTGGGCCCTGGTCAATAGTAGTGCACTATATAGGGAATAGGGTCCTGGTCAAGAGTAGTGCACTATATAGGGAATAGGGTGGGCCCTGGTCAATACTAGTGCACTATATAGGGAATAGGGTGGCCCTGGTCAATACTAGTGCACTATATAGGGAATAGGGTGGGCCCTGGTCATTAGTAGTGCACTATATAGGGACCAGGACCCACCCTATTCCCTATCTATACAAGTTATTCCTATACAAGTTATTCCTATACAAGTCATTCCTATACAAGTCATTCCTATACAAGTCATTCCTATACAAGTCATTCCTATACAAGTTATCCCTATACAAGTCATTCCTATACAAGTCATTCCTATACAAGTTATTCCTATACAAGTCTGCTCAATGCTCACATCACTCTATTACGCCTTCCCACTCTTCTTCCACCTCCCTCCCTCTCTTATATACTATATTCTCTCTTCTGAGATACTGTCAGCACCATGTAATACCAGGGGGTCTCCTCTCCTCTGAGATACTGTCAGCACCATGTAATACCAGGGGGTCTCCTCTCCTCTGAGATACTGTCAGCACCATGTAATACCAGGGGGTCTCCTCTTCCTCTGAGATACTGTCAGCACCATGTAATACCAGGGGGTCTCCTCTCCTCTTCCTCTGAGATACTGTCCACACCATGTAATACCAGGGGGTGTCCTCTTCCTCTGAGATACTGTCAGCACCATGTAATACCAGGGGGTCTCCTCTCCTCTTCCTCTGAGATACTGCCAGCACCATGTAATACCAGGGGGTGTCCTCTTCCTCTGAGATACTGTCAGCACCATGTAATACCAGGGGGTGTCCTCTTCCTCTGAGATACTGTCAGCACCATGTAATACCAGGGGGTGTCCTCTTCCTCTGAGATACTGTCAGCACCATGTAATACCAGGGGGTGTCGTCTTCAGTTAGCCATCATTTTGTATATCATATGAAGACAATAGAATGTAAATAGATTGTTGGCATATCCTGAAGGCTTGAATAATGTTTCTCCACTTCACAGTACTGGCCACGTGTGGAGGCTGGTCAGTTAATGTTGATTAATATATGTAGTATTATTTTAGTTGATTCTACAATAGATGAATGTTGGCCTATTGCATTTATAGAGCAAATCAGACCATGTGTGTGTGAGTACAGGGCAGGGGATGTTTTCACTTAGAGCTTCAAGGAGCCACGACGGGTTCACGAGAACAGTGTTGAAGCAATTTTTACACACCCACCATATCTGCTTTTTACACACCCACCATAACTGCTTTTTACACACCCACCATAACTGCTTTTTACACACCCACCATAACTGCTTTTTACACACCCACCATATCTGCTTTTTACACACCCACCATAACTGCTTTTTACACACCCACCATATCTGCTTTTTACACACCCACCATAACTGCTTTTTACACACCCACCATATCTGCTTTTTACACACCCACCATATCTGCTTTTTACACACCCACCATATCTGCTTTTTACACACCCACCATAACTGCTTTTTACATACCCACCATATCTGCTTTTTACACACCCACCATAACTGCTTTTTACACACCCACCATAACTGCTTTTTACATACCCACCATATCTGCTTTTTACACACCCACCATAACTGCTTTTTACACACCCACCATAACTGCTTTTTACATACCCACCATATCTGCTTTTTACACACCCACCATAACTGCTTTTTACACACCCACCATATCTGCTTTCAAGTCGACTGTCTCTTACGGCTGTTGAATAAAATATGGATCCAGAATTACCTCTGCTGGGAGAGGTTGTGTCTGAAATATATTATTCAAGTCCTTTAAGTGTACTCTCTCCTCTCTCTCTCTCTCTCTCCTTTCCTCTCTCTCTCTCTCTCTCTCTCTCCTCTGTCTCTTTCTATCTCTCTCCTTTCCTCTCTCTCTCTCTCTCTCTCTCTCTCTCTCTGTCTCTGTCTCTCTCTCTGTGTCTGTCTCTCTCTCTGTCTCTCTCTCTCTCTCTCTCTCTCTGTCTCTGTCTCTCTCTCTGTCTCTCTCTCCTCTTTCTCTTTCTTTCTCTCTCTCTCTCTCTCTCTCTCTCTCTCTGTCTCTGTCTCTCTCTCTCTCTCTCTCTCTCTCTCTCTCTCTTTCTTTCTCTTGCCGCAGCGCAGACAAGCGCTTTTGACGGCGCGCCTTTGCGGACGGCGAATGTAAAGACAGATTTACTAGCGTAAGGAGCGCTTCTGGAGAAGCACATGGTCTCCGTTCTCGAAAGACAACACTTTGCTAATCTTTAAATTCCTTTTTGGAGGAACCCCCCCCTTAACTGTTGTCGTTGGAAGAAGAATAAACGACCACGACCACCTTATTTTAATGTAGTACGTGGCACGTTTACAGGTCAAAATTGTCGGGCTTCACTCCAAAGTGCTTGACGCGCTTTTAACATCGTTGGATGTAAAGTCTATTACAGGGGAGTTGGAGGTTGCTGGAGGGGAGGGGAGTGGGTGAGGACTGAGAAGGATTTCCTAACGGTCTCTCTTTCCTCAGACTTGATCATATTTCATCAAGTCATTTGGGTGTTACACATCAGCTGTTCCACTGTAACGTGGCTATATTATGGTCTTGCTGCCGTGAGACAGTTGGACAGTCTCGATCCGTTCATTCGCTGCCGTTCACCAGCACCATGACCTACCGGCAGACCTACCGGCGGACCTACCGGCGGACCTACGGGAGTCAGACCTACGGAAGTCAGAAGTTTACAGTGTTTTTAATAGCACTTCACGTCTTGTCAATTACAACATGCTTCGGTGAAGATGTGCGCTCCTCCAACAAGACCACTGAAGGTAAGAACTGGAGACCGAATTAAATGTATTTTTGACAAATGTATTATTTTTTCTTGGCTTTGCAAAGAAAACAGGCGCTACATTTTAAAAGATGAATCATTGTCTGAGAACTATATCTGACATTTCCCCCTGAACACTGGTTCAATCAAATCAAATCAAATTTGATCTGTCACGTGCGCCGAATACAACAGGTGTAGACCTTACAGTGAAATGCTGAATACAACAGGTGTAGTAGACCTTACAGTGAAATGCTGAATACAACAGGTGTAGTAGACCTTACAGTGAAATGCTGAATACAACAGGTGTAGTAGACCTCACAGTGAAATGCTGAATACAACAGGTGTAGTAGACCTTACAGTGAAATGTTTACTTACAGGCTCTAACCAATAGTGTGAATAAAAAGGTGTGTGTGTGTGTGTGTGTGTGTGTGTGTGTGTGTGTGTGTGTGTGTGTGTGTGTGTGTGTGTGTGTGTGTGTGTGTGTGTGTGTGTGTGTGTGTGTGTGTAGGTAAGTAAAGAAATAAAACAACAGTAAAAAGACATTTGAAAATAAGAGTAGCAAGGCTATAAACAGATACCAGTTAGAACAGAGAGTAGCAGTAGAGAGGCTATATACAGTAGAGAGGCTATATACAGTAGAGAGGCTATATACAGTAGAGAGGTTATATACAGTAGAGAGGCTATATACAGTAGAGAGGCTATATACAGTAGAGAGGCTATATACAGTAGAGAGGTTATATACAGTAGAGAGGCTATATACAGTAGAGAGGTTATATACAGTAGAGAGGCTATATACAGTAGAGAGGCTATATACAGTAGAGAGGTTATATACAGTAGAGAGGCTATATACAGTAGAGAGGCTATATACAGTAGAGAGGCTATATACAGACACCAGTTAGTCAGGCTGATTGAGGTAGTATGTACATGTAGATATGGTTAAAGTGACTATGCATATATGATGAACAGAGAGTAGCAGTAGAGAGGTTATATACAGTAGAGAGGCTATATACAGTAGAGAGGCTATATACAGTAGAGAGGCTATATACAGTAGAGAGGTTATATACAGTAGAGAGGTTATATACAGTAGAGAGGCTATATACAGTAGAGAGGCTATATACAGTAGAGAGGCTATGTACAGTAGAGAGGTTATATACAGTAGAGAGGCTATATACAGTAGAGAGGTTATATACAGTAGAGAGGTTATATACAGTAGAGAGGCTATGTACAGTAGAGAGGTTATATACAGTAGAGAGGCTATATACAGTAGAGAGGCTATATACAGACCCCAGTTAGTCAGGCTGATTGAGGTAGTATGTAGATGTAGATATGGTTAAAGTGACTATGTATATATGATTAACAGAGAGTAGCAGTAGCGTAAAAGAGGGGGTGGTGGGTGGTGGGACACAATGCAGATAGCCCGGTTAGCAGATAGCCCGGTTAGCAGATAGCCCGGTTAGCCAATGTGCAGGAGCACTGGTTGGTCGGACCAATTGAGGTAGTATGTACATGAATGTATAGTTAAAGTGACTATGCATATATGATAAACAGAGAGTAGCAGCAGCAGAGTAAAAGAGGGGTTGGGGGGGGGCACACAATGCAAATAGTCTGGGTAATCATTTGGTTACCTGTTCAGGAGTCTTATGGCTTGGGGGGTAAAAACTGTTGAGAAGCCTTTTTGTCCTAGACTTGGCACTGCTTGCCATGCGGTAGTAGAGAGAACAGTCTATGACTGGGGTGGCTGGGGTCTTTGACAATTTTCAGCGCCTTCCTCTGACACCGCCTGGTGTAGAGGTGCTGGATGGCAGGCAGCTTTGCCCCAGTGATGTACTGGGCCGTTCGCACTACCCTCTGTAGTGCCTTGCGGTCGGAGGCCGAGCAATTGCCATACCAGGCAGTGATGCAACTCGTCAGGATGCTCTTGATGTTGCAGCTGTAGAACCTTTTGAGGATCTCAGGACCCATGCCAAATCTTTTTAGTTTCCTGAGGGGGAAAAGGTGTTGTTGTGCCCTCTTCACGACTGTCTTGGTGTGTTTGGACCCTTCTAATTTGTTGTTGATGTGGACACCAAGGAATTTGAAGCGCTCAACCTGCTCCACTACAGCCCTGTCGATGAGAATGCTCGGTGCTCCTTTTCCTGTAGTCCACAATCATCTCCTTAGTCTTGGTTACGTTGAGGGAGAGGTGGTTATTCTGGCACCACCCGTCAAGGTCTCTGACCTCCTCCCTATAGGCTGTCTTGTCATTGTCGGTGATCAGGCCTACCACTGTTGTGTCGTCTGCAAACTTAATGATGGTGTTGGACTCGTGCCTGGCCATGCAGTCGTGGGTGAACACGGAGTACAGGAGGGGACTGAGCACGCACCCCTGGGGAGCTCCAGTGTTGAGGATCAGCGTGGCAGATGTGCTGCTACCTACCCTCACCACCTGGGGGCGGCCCGTCAGGAAGTCCAGGATCCAGTTGCAGAGGGAGGTGTTTAGTCCCAGGTTCCTTAGCTTAGTGATGAGCTTTGAGGGTACTATGGTGTTGAACACTGAGCTGTAGTCAATGAATAGCATTCTCACATAGGTGTTCCTTTTGTCCAGGTGGGAAAGGGCAGTGTGGAGTGCAATAGAGATTGCATCATCTGTGGATCTGTTTGGGTGGTATGCAAATTGGAGTGGGTCTAGTGTTTCTGGGATAATGGTGTTGATGTGAGCCATTACCAGCCTTTCAAAGCACTTCATGGCTACGGACGTGAGTGCTACGGGTCTGTAGTCATTTAGGCAGGTTGCATTTGTGTTCTTGGGCACAGGGACTATGGTGGTCTGCTTGAAACATGTTGGTACTACAGACTCAATCAGGGACATGTTGAAAATGTCAGTGAAGACACCTGCCAGTTGGTCAGCACATGCCCGGAGCACACGTCCTGGTAATCCGTCTGGCCCCACAGCCTTGTTTATGTTGACCTGTTTAAAGGTCTTACTCACGTCGGCTACGGAGAGCGTGATCACACAGTCGTCCAGAACAGCTGATGCTCTCATGCATGCCTCAGTGTTGTTTGCCTGGAAGCCAGCATAGAAGTTATTTAGCTCGTTGAACCAACCTGGAATAGAGGTTGAATTGTCATCTGTACCTAGTGGGTTCAGTCTTTTGTATGTTTCTGGTTTCTGCGTCATTCTTTAACTTCCCTGGCGTCCCACCCTATTCAACAGCCAGTGGAATCGTGTGGCGCGAAATACAAATACCTCAAAAATGCTATAACTTCAATTTGTCAAACATATGACTATTTTACACCATTTTAAAGACAAGACTCTCGTTAATCTAACCACATTGTCCGATTTCAAAAAGGCTTTACAGCGAAAGCAAAACATTAGATTATGTCAGGAGAGTACCCTGCCAAAAATAATCACAGAGCCATTTTCAAAGCAAGCATATATGTCACAAAATCCAAAACCACAGCTAAATGCAGCACTAACCTTTGATGATCTTCATCAGATGACACTCCTAGGACATTATGTTATACAATACATGCATGTTTTGTTCAATCAAATTAATATTTATATCAAAAAACTGCTTTTTACATTAGCATGTGATGTTCAGAACTAGCATACCCACTGAAAACTTCAGGTGAATTTACTAAATTACTCACGATAAACGTTCACAAAATACATAACAATTATTTTAAGAATTATAGATACAGAACTCCTTTATGCAATCGCGGTGTCAGATTTTAAAATAGCTTTTTGGCGAAGCACATTTTGCAATATTCTGAGTACATAGCTCGGCCATCACGGCTAGCTATTTTGACACCCACCAAGTTTGGGACTCACTAAACTCAGAATTACTATTAGAAAAATTGGATTACCTTTGCTGTTCTTCGTCAGAATGCACTCCCAGGACTTCTACTTCAACAACAAATGTTGTTTTGGTTCCAAATAATCCATAGTTATATTCAAATAGCTCCGTTTTGTTCGTGCATTCAGGTCACTATCCGAAGGGTGACGCGCGAGCGCATTTCGTGACAAAACATTTCAAAATATTCCATTACCGTACTTAGAAGCGTGTCAAACGCTGTTTAAAATCAAATTTTATGCTATTTTTCTCGTAAAATAGCGATAATATTCCAACCGGGCAACGTTGTGTTCATTCAAAGGCTGAAAGAAAAAATGTGAGAATTCTCGTGAACGCGCATCTCAGTCTCACTGTCCCCAGGCTGACCACTCACAAACAGAGCTGTTGTACTTTGCCCAGAGACAGCAGACACCCCATTCCACTTTCTGGCGGCTTTAGAGAGCCAATGGGAGCCTTAGAAAGTGTCACGTTACAGCACAGATGCTGTATTTTCGATAGAGATGCAACAGAAGGACAACAAATTGTCAGACAGGGCACTTCCTGCATGGAATCTTCTCAGGTTTTGGCCTGCCATATGAGTTCTGTTATACTCACAGACACCATTCAAACAGTTTTAGAAACTTTAGAGTGTTTTCCGGCCGTGCAAATACTGCCCCCCAGCCCCAACAGGTTAAATCAGTGCAATCAATACGCTGGCGTTATAAACACATGGTTATAACCTATATAATGTACAATGCCCCACTATAATGCTCCATCAGAAATAACCTGGCTAAGGTGTCGTTGGGACAAGGTGCAAGGTTTACGCACTTATGAATTGTAAAACATTTAGTAATTAGGTAGACAGAGAGATTGCAGTGATGACAACCATCTTAAAACCATGACAACTTTAGTAGAATAATAGTTGTGAATAGAAAGGGAACTAAGGTCAAGAGCATAACACATAAATCACATCTTATTCAGATGTGTTTAGAAGAACAGAACAGTCAGACAGACCTTTAGTAGAACAGAACAGAGCAGTCAGACAGACAAACAGACAGACAGACAGACAGACAGACAGACAGACAGACAGACAGACCTTTACGACAACAGAACAGTCAGACAAACCTTTAGGAGAACAGAACAGAGCAGTCAGACAGACAGACAGTCAGACAGACAGACAGACAGACAGACAGACAGACAGACAGACAGACAGACAGACAGACAGACAGACAGACAGACAGACAGACAGACAGACAGACCTTTAGGACAACAGAACAGTCAGACAGACCTTTAGGAGAACAGAACAGAGCAGTCAGACAGACAGACAGACAGACAGACAGACAGACAGACAGACAGACAGACAGACAGACAGACAGACAGACAGACAGACAGACCTTTAGGACAACAGAACAGTCAGACAGACCTTTAGGACAACAGAACAGAGTGAGTGAGTGTGTTAGAGAAGGTAAGAGAGGGGAGGATAAGTATTTCAGTTACCGGTATGTGTTAGAGAAAGGAAAGAAGGGAGATGGAGGAGGAGAGGAAGAGAGAAGAGGTTGGAGGAGGAGAGAAGAGAGAAGAGGTTGGAGGAGGAGGAGAGGAGAGAAGAGGATGGAGGAGGAGAGAAGAGAGAAGAGGTTGGAGGAGGAGAGAAGAGAGAAGAGGTTGGAGGAGGAGGAGAGAAGAGAGAAGAGTTTGGAGGAGGAGAGAAGAGAGAAGAGGTTGGAGGAGGAGAGAAGAGAGAAGAGGTTGGAGGAGGAGAGAAGAGAGAAGAGGTTGGAGGAGGAGAGGAGGAGAGAAGAGGTTGGAGGAGGAGAGGAGGAGAGAAGAGGTTGGAGGAGGAGAGGAGGAGAGAAGAGGATGGAGGAGGAGGAGAGAAGAGGTTGGAGGAGGAGGAGAGAAGAGGTTGGAGGAGGAGGAGAGGAAGAGAGAAGAGTTTGGAGGAGGAGAGAAGAGAGAAGAGGTTGGAGGAGGAGAGGAGGAGGAGAGATGGAGGAGGAGGAGAGAAGAGGTTGGAGGAGGAGGAGAGAAGAGGTTGGAGGAGGAGGAGAGAAGAGGTTGGAGGAGGAGGAGAGAAGAGGTTGGAGGAGGAGGAGAGAAGAGGTTGGAGGAGGAGGAGAGAAGAGAGAAGAGGTTGGAGGAGGAGAGGAGGAGAGAAGAGGATGGAGGAGGAGGAGAGAAGAGGTTGGAGGAGGAGGAGAGGAAGAGAGAAGAGTTTGGAGGAGGAGAGAAGAGAGAAGAGGTTGGAGGAGGAGAGGAGGAGAGAAGAGGATGGAGGAGGAGGAGAGAAGAGGTTGGAGGAGGAGGAGAGAAGAGGTGGAGGAGGAGGAGAGAAGAGGTTGGAGGAGGAGGAGAGAAGAGGTTGGAGGAGGAGGAGAGAAGAGGTTGGAGGAGGAGGAGAGAAGAGGTTGGAGGAGGAGGAGAGAAGAGAGAAGAGGTTGGAGGAGGAGGAGAGAAGAGGATGGGGGAGGAGAGGAGGAGAGAAGAGGTTTGAGGAGGAGAGGAGGAGAGAAGAGGTTGGAGGAGGAGGAGAGAAGAGAGAAGAGGTTTGAGGAGGAGAGGAGGAGAGAAGAGGTTGGAGGAGGAGGAGAGAAGAGGTTGGAGGAGGAGGAGAGGTAGAGAGAAGAGGTTGGAGGAGGAGGAGAGAAAAGGTTGGAGGAGGAGGAGAGGAGAGGTTGGAGGAGGAGAGGAAGAGAGAAGAGGATGGAGGAGGAGAGGAGGAGAGAAGAGGTTGGAGGAGGAGGAGAGAAAAGGTTGGAGGAGGAGGAGAGGAGAGGTTGGAGGAGGAGGAGAGGTAGAGAGAAGAGGTTGGAGGAGGAGGAGAGAAGAGGTTGGAGGAGGAGAGGAAGAGAGAAGAGGATGGAGGAGGAGAGGAGGAGAGAAGAGGTTGGAGGAGGAGGAGAGGAAGAGAGAAGAGGTTGGAGGAGGAGGAGAGAAGAGAGAAGAGGTTGGAGGAGGAGGAGAGAAGAGAGAAGAGGTTGGAGGAGGAGGAGAGGAGAGGTTGGAGGAGGAGAGAAGAGGTTGGAGGAAGAGGAGAGAAGAGAGAAGAGGTTGGAGGAGGAGGAGAGGAGAGGTTGGAGGAGGAGAGGAAGAGAGAAGAGGTTGGAGGAGGAGGAGAGGAGAGAAGAGGATGGGGAGGAGGAGAGGAGGAGAGAAGAGGTTGGAGGAGGAGGAGAGGAAGAGAGAAGAGGTTGGAGGAGGAGAGGAGGAGAGAAGAGGTTGGAGGAAGAGGAGAGGAGAGAGAAGAGGTTGGAGGAGGAGGAGAGGAGAGAGAAGAGGTTGGAGGAGGAGGAGAGAAGAGGATGGAGGAGGAGGAGAGAAGAGGTTGGAGGAGGAGGAGGAGAGAAGAGGTTGGAGGAGGAGGAGAGAAGAGGTTGGAGGAGGAGGAGAGAAGAGGATGGGGGAGGAAGATGTAATTTATTTATTCCCAGTTTATTACCCAAGGCATTTCCTGTTGTGGCATGACAAACTCATCATTAACCACATCACCAGGCCCATTGTGTTGTGAGAACCTGGACAAAGCAGCATTTAACAGGATGTAAATACCTGGTCAATGATCGTTAAGGGGCTCGCTTGTTAACGGCTGATTAGGGGAGAGATGCCCCCTGGGTAAACTGCTGTGAACAGGTGCTTATAAACAAACAGAGGAGAGGAGACTGGATAGAAGCTGGCGTGTGTGTGTGTGTGTGTGTGTGTGTGTGTGTGTGTGTGTGTGTGTGTGTGTGTGTGTGTGTGTGTGTGTGTGTGTGTGTGGGTGGTTGTGTGTGTGTGTGTGTGTGTGTGTGTGTGTGTGTGTGTGTGTGTGTGTGTGTGTGTGTGTGTGTGTGTGTGTGTGTGTGCGTGCGTGTGTGTGTGTGTGTGTGTGTGTGTGTGTGTGTGTGTGTGTGTGTGTGTGGCGTCTGTCTTCAACATCTCATATAAAAGGGAAATGAGTGGATATCATTAGTGGAGGAACTATTTTATGACTTCCTGGTTGTTAGAAACTCTGTCAGCCAGGAATTCCTGGTTGTTAGAAACTCTGTCAGCCAGGAATTCCTGGTTGTTAGAAACTCTGTCAGCCAGGAATTCCTGGTTGTTAGAAACTCTGTCAGCCAGGAATTCCTGGTTCTTAGAATCTCTGTCAGCCAGGAATTCCAGGTTGTGAGAAACTCTGTCAGCCAGGAATTCCAGGTTGTTAGAAACTCTGTCAGCCAGGAATTCCAGGTTGTGAGAAACTCTGTCAGCCAGGAATTCCAGGTTGTTAGAAACTCTGTCAGCCAGGAATTCCTGGTTGTTAGAAACTCTGTCAGCCAGGAATTCCTGGTTGTTAGAAACTCTGTCAGCCAGGAATTCCTGGTTGTTAGAAACTCTGTCAGCCAGGAATTCCTGGTTGTTAGAAACTCTGTCAGCCAGGAATTCCATGTTGTTAGAAACTCTGTCAGCCAGGAATTCCTGGTTGTTAGAAACTCTGTCAGCCAGGAATTCCAGACTGTTAGAAACTCTGTCAGCCAGGAATTCCAGGTTGTTAGAAACTCTGTCAGCCAGGAATTCCAGGTTGTTAGAAACTCTGTCAGCCAGGAATTCAAGGTTGTTAGAAACTCTGTCAGCCAGGAATTCCAGGCTGTTAGAAACTCTGTCAGCCAGGAATTCCAGGTTGTTAGAAACTCTGTCAGCCAGGAATTCCATGTTGTTAGAAACTCTGTCAGCCAGGAATTCCAGGTTGTTAGAAACTCTGTCAGCCAGGAATTCCAGGTTGTGAGAAACTCTGTCAGCCAGGAATTCCAGGTTGTTAGAAACTCTGTCAGCCAGGAATTCCAGGTTGTTAGAAACTCTGTCAGCCAGGAATTCAATGTTGTGAGAAACTCTGTCAGCCAGGAATTCCAGGTTGTGCAGAAGACTTGAGAATCTCCTCCAACTCCATCCAATGTCATGTCATGTTTGAATGGATATTTAAAACAGCTTTCTCTTCTTTCTTCTTGAGCTGTCATGTACTGAAGGTTTCATCCTGTCTTGTCCTGAAGGTTTCATCCTGTCTTGTCCTGATGGTTTCATCCTGTCCTGTCTGGTGGTGTGTTTCTGTACTGAAGGTTTCATCCTGTCCTGTCCTGAAGGTTTCATCCTGTCCTGAACTGAAGGTTTCATCCTGTCTTGTCCTGATGGTTTCATCCTGTCTTGTCTGGTGGTGTGTTTCTGTACTGAAGGTTTCATCCTGTCCTGTCCTGAAGGTTTCATCCTGTCCTGAACTGAAGGTTTCATCCTGTCTTGTCTGGTGGTGTGTTTCTGTACTGAAGGTTTCATCTTGTCTTGTCCTGATGGTTTCATCCTGTCTTGTCTGGTGGTGTGTTTCTGTACTGAAGGTTTCATCCTGTCTTGTCTGGTGGTGTGTTTCTGTACTGAAGGTTTCATCCTGTCCTGAACTGAAGGTTTCATCCTGTCTTGTCTGGTGGTGTGTTTCTGTACTGAAGGTTTCATCCTGTCTTGTCTGGTGGTGTGTTTCTGTACTGAAGGTTTCATCCTGTCTTGTCTGGTGGTGTGTTTCTGTACTGAAGATTTCATCCTGTCTTGTCTGGTGGTGTGTTTCTGTCCTGTCCTGAAGGTTTCATCCTGTCCTGTCTGGTGGTGTGTTTCTGTACTGAAGGTTTCATCCTGTCTTGTCTGGTGGTGTGTTTCTGTACTGAAGGTTTCATCCTGTCTTGTCTGGTGGTGTGTTTCTGTCCTGTCCTAAAGGTTTCATCCTGTCCTGTCTGGTGGTGTGTTTCTGTACTGAAGGTTTCATCCTGTCTTGTCTGGTGGTGTGTTTCTGTCCTGAAGGTTTCATCCTGTCCTGTCTGGTGGTGTGTTTCTGTCCTGAAGGTTTCATCCTGTCCTGTCTGGTGGTGTGTTTCTGTCCTGAAGGTTTCATCCTGTCTTGTCTGGTGGTGTGTTTCTGTCCTGAAGGTTTCATCCTGTCTTGTCTGGTGGTGTGTTTCTGTCCTGTCCTGAAGGTTTCATCCTGTCCTGTCTGGTGGTGTGTTTCTGTCCTGAAGGTTTCATCCTGTCCTGTCTGGTGGTGTGTTTCTGTTCTGTACTGAAGGTTTCATCCTGTCTTGTCTGGTGGTGTGTTTCTGTCCTGTACTGAAGGTTTCATCCTGTCTTGTCTGGTGGTGTGTTTCTGTCCTGTCCTGAAGGTTTCATCCTGTCTTGTCTGGCGTTGTGTGTTTCTGTCCTGGCTGGAAGCACTTGATCTGATGGATTATTGTGTCCCAAATGACCCTATGGTCAAAAGTAGTGCACTACATAGGAAGGCTCTGGTCAAAAGTAGTACACTACATAGGGAATAGGGTGCTATTTGGACCGTGACCCTTAGCATGAGACTGTGTTTACTAGCCAGCTGTGCTGTTTCCTTCAGCCAGACTCACTTTCTCTGCTTAGACAGCCGAGGAGAAAACACATGGCTGAAACAAAAGAAAGATGAATTGAAATTGAAGGGTGTCATTTATTTATTTGAAGGATCTGCTTCCAAACGGATTATAAATATTATCACAAAAGAGTACGCTCGCTGTTCCTGATGAATTATATGATTACTGGTCCTCATAACAAATCTTTCATGGAACAAATGATGATCTGTAGTTTCTAGCAGGGTTGGAGAGGAACTGGTGGTGATCTGTAGTTTCTAGCAGGGTTGGAGAGGAACTGGTGGTGATCTGTAGTTTCTAGCAGGGTTGGAGAGGAACTGGTGGTGATCTGTAGTTTCTAGCAGGGTTAGAGAGGAACTGGTGATGATCTGTAGTTTCTAGCAGGGTTGGAGAGGAACTGGTGGTGATCTGTAGTTTCTAGCAGGGTTGGGGAGGAACTGGTGGTGATCTGTAGTTTCTAGCAGGGTTAGAGAGGAACTGGTGATGATCTGTAGTTTCTAGCAGGGTTGGAGAGGAACTGGTGGTGATCTGTAGTTTCTAGCAGGGTTGGAGAGGAACTGGTGGTGATCTGTAGTTTCTAGCAGGGTTGGAGAGGAACTGGTGGTGATCTGTAGTTTCTAGCAGGGTTGGAGAGGAACTGGTGGTGATCTGTAGTTTCTAGCAGGTTGGAGAGGAACTGGTGGTGATCTGTAGTTTCTAGCAGGGTTGGAGAGGAACTGGTGGTGATCTGTAGTTTCTAGCAGGGTTGGAGAGGAACTGGTGGTGATCTGTAATCAGCAGAGTACCGTAACTCTTACAAGATGG
>NW_021822894.1:53922-58922 GCF_901001165.1 Salmo trutta | reverse complement strand
TTCCTCCCCTATGTCCCCATGAATACCTTCCTCCCTTATGTCACCATGAATACCTTCCTCCCCTATGTCCCCATGAATACCTTCCTTCTCTGTGTCCCCATGAATACCTTCCTCCCCTATGTCCCCATGAATACCTTCCTCCCCTATGTCCCCATGAATACCTTCCTCCCTTATGTCACCATGAATACCTTCCTCCTCTGTGTCCCCATGAATACCTTCCTCCCTTATGTCCCCATGAATACCTTCCTCCCTTATGTCCCCATGAATACCTTCCTCCCCAATGTCCCCATGAATACCTTCCTACCCTATGTCCCCATGAATACCTTCCTACCCTATGTCCCCATGAATACCTTCCTCCCCAATGTCCCCATGAATACCTTCCTCCCCTATGTCCCCATGCATGTCTTCCTGGCTGGTGGTCTCCAGGTCTCAGATCAGTCAGTTGAGAAGAAGCAGGTAGACTAACAGTAATGCTGCAGCCTCGACACACATTTCTACGGTGTCGGGGATAGGTTGGAATCCGGCCTACTGGACTTTGACACAACTCCTCTCTATCGTTCTAATCAATAAAGTCAGAAAATACAGAATAAAATATATTAAAACGAGTAAGAAGCTCAGTTCTTCTTAACGTGCTATACCGGATATAGCCGGCTGGTGCTGTAGTGAAGCGATGCCTCAGAGACGTTGAGCAGAGATGGTTGCAATTTGACACTGTATTCATTTCATACAGCATATGATCCCTTGTAACTTAAATTAACCGTGTTCTGTTATAGAGAGCCCTGACCTTTGTGACGATACAGGGGCATTACTGACCTGATGACGTGGCCACTAACCCACCACCACAGCTGTGTACTGTACATATAAATAATACAGGGGTAGTACATACCCTGGCTGCTGGTGTACATACCCTTCCCTCTGTAGTTAGAGTCTCCTTCCTCCTCCTCCCCTCTTCTCTTTCCACTGTAGTTAGAGTCTCCTTCCTCCTCCTCCCCTCTTCTCTTTCTACTGTAGTTAGAGTCTCCTTCCTCCCCTCTTCTCTTTCTACTGTAGTTAGAGTCTCCTTCCTCCTCCTCCCCTCTTCGCTTTCTACTACTGTAGTTAGAGTCTCCTTCCTCCTCCTCCCCTCTTGTCTTTCTACTGTAGTTAGAGTCTCCTTCCTCCCCTCTTCTCTTTCTACTACTGTAGTTAGAGTCTCCTTCCTCCTCCTCCCCTCTTGTCTTTCTACTGTAGTTAGAGTCTCCTTCCTCCTCCTCCCCTCTTCTCTTTCTACTGTAGTTAGAGTCTCCTTCCTCCTCCTCCCCTCTTCTCTTTCTACTGTAGTTAGTCTCCTACTCCCCTCTTCTCTTTCTACTGTAGTTAGAGTCTCCTTCCTCCCCTCTTCTCTTTCTACTACTGTAGTTAGAGTCTCCTTCCTCCTCCTCCCCTCTTCTCTTTCTACTGTAGTTAGAGTCTCCTTCCTCCTCCTCCCCTCTTCTCTTTCTACTGTAGTTAGAGTCTCCTTCCTCCTCCTCCCCTCTTCTCTTTCTACTGTAGTTAGAGTCTCCTTCCTCTTCTCTTCTCTTTCTACTGTAGTTAGAGTCTCCTTCCTCCTCCCCTCTTCTCTTCTCTTTCTACTGTAGTTAGAGTCTCCTTCCTCCACTCTTCTCTTTCTACTGTAGTTAGAGTCTCCTTCCTCCCCTCTTCTCTTTCTACTGTAGTTAGAGTCTCCTTCCTCCTCCTCCCCTCTTGTCTTTCTAGTGTAGTTAGAGTCTCCTTCCTCCTCCTCCCCTCTTCTCTTTCTACTGTAGTTAGTCTCCTACTCCCCTCTTCTCTTTCTACTGTAGTTAGAGTCTCCTTCCTCCCCTCTTCTCTTTCTACTACTGTAGTTAGAGTCTCCTTCCTCTCCTTCCTCCTCTCCCTCGTCGCTTTCTACTGTAGTTAGAGTCCTCCTTCCTCCTTCCTCCCCCTCTCTCTTTCTACTGTAGTTAGAGTCCCTTCCTCTCCTCCCTCTTCTCTTTCTACTGTAGTTAGAGTCTCCTTCCTCCCCTCTTCTCTTTCTACTGTAGGTAGAGTCTCCTTCCTCCTCCTCCCCTCTTCTCTTTCTACTGTAGTTAGAGTCTCCTTCCTCCCCTCTTCTCTTTCTACTGTAGTTAGAGTCTCCTTCCTCCCCTCTTCTCTTTCTACTACTGTAGTTAGAGTCTCCTTCCTCCCCTCTTCTCTTTCTACTACTGTAGTTAGAGTCTCCTTCCTCCTCCTCCCCTCTTCTCTTTCTACTGTAGTTAGAGTCTCCTCCTCCTCCCTCCTCTCTTTCTACTGTAGTTAGAGTCTCCTTCCTCCTCCTCCCCTCTTCTCTTTCTACTGTAGTTAGAGTCTCCTTCCTCCCCTCTTCTCTTCTCTTTCTACTGTAGTTAGAGTCTCCTTCCTCCTCCTCCCCTCTTCTCTTTCTACTGTAGTTAGAGTCTCCTTCCTCCCCTCTTCTCTTTCTACTGTAGTTAGAGTCTCCTTCCTCCTCCTCCCCTCTTCTCTTTCTACTGTAGTTAGAGTCTCCTTCCTCCCCTCTTCTCTTTCTACTGTAGTTAGAGTCTCCTTCCTCCTCCTCCCCTCTTCTCTTTCTACTGTAGTTAGAGTCTCCTTCCTCCTCCTCCCCTCTTCTCTTTCTACTGTAGTTAGAGTCTCCTTCCTCCCCTCTTCTCTTTCTACTGTAGTTAGAGTCTCCTTCTCTCCCTCCTCCCCTCTTCTCTTTCTACTGTAGTTAGAGTCTCCTTCCTCCCCTCTTCTCTTTCTACTGTAGTTAGAGTCTCCTTCCTCCTCCTCCACTCTTCTCTTTCTACTGTAGTTAGAGTCTCCTTCCTCCACTCTTCTCTTTCTACTGTAGTTAGAGTCTCCTTCCTCCACTCTTCTCTTTCTACTGTAGTTAGAGTCTCCTTCCTCCTCCTCCCCTCTTCTCTTTCTACTGTAGTTAGAGTCTCCTTCCTCCCCTCTTCTCTTCTCTTTCTACTGTAGTTAGAGTCTCCTTCCTCCACTCTTCTCTTTCTACTGTAGTTAGAGTCTCCTTCCTCCTCCTCCCCTCTTCTCTTCTCTTTCTACTGTAGTTAGAGTCTCCTTCCTCCCCTCTTCTCTTTCTACTGTAGTTAGTCTCCTTCCTCCTCCTCCACTCTTCTCTTTCTACTGTAGTTAGAGTCTCCCCTCTTCTCTTTCTACTACTGTAGTTAGAGTCTCCTTCCTCCTCCTCCCCTCTTCTCTTTCTACTGTAGTTAGAGTCTCCTTCCTCCCCTCTCCTCTTCTCTTTCTACTGTAGTTAGAGTCTCCTTCCTCCCCTCTTCTCTTTCTACTGTAGTTAGAGTCTCCTTCCTCCCCTCTTCTCTTTCTACTGTAGTTAGAGTCTCCTTCCTCCTCCTCCCCTCTTCTCTTTCTACTGTAGTTAGAGTCTCCTTCCTCCCCTCTTCTCTTTCTACTGTAGTTAGAGTCTCCTTCCTCCACTCTTCTCTTTCTACTGTAGTTAGAGTCTCCTTCCTCCCCTCTTCTCTTTCTACTACTGTAGTTAGAGTCTCCTTCCTCCTCCTCCCCTCTTCTCTTTCTACTGTAGTTAGAGTCTCCTTCCTCCTCCTCCCCTCTTCTCTTTCTACTGTAGTTAGAGTCTCCTTCCTCCTCCTCCCCTCTTCTCTTTCTACTGTAGTTAGAGTCTCCTTCCTCCTCCTCCCCTCTTCTCTTTCTACTGTAGTTAGAGTCTCCTTCCTCCTCCTCCCCTCTTCTCTTTCTACTGTAGTTAGAGTCTCCTTCCTCCTCCTCCCCTCTTCTCTTTCTACTGTAGTTAGAGTCTCCTTCCTCCCCTCTTCTCTTCTCTTTCTACTGTAGTTAGAGTCTCCTTCCTCCCCTCTTCTCTTTCTACTGTAGTTAGAGTCTCCTTCCTCCACTCTTCTCTTTCTACTGTAGTTAGAGTCTCCTTCCTCCTCCTCCCCTCTTCTCTTCTCTTTCTACTGTAGTTAGAGTCTCCTTCCTCCCCTCTTCTCTTTCTACTACTGTAGTTAGAGTCTCCTTCCTCCTCCTCCACTCTTCTCTTTCTACTGTAGTTAGAGTCTCCCCTCTTCTCTTTCTACTGTAGTTAGAGTCTCCCCCCTTCCCTCCTCCTATTTCTAGTGTAGCTGAATCCTTCCCTCCTCCTATTTCTAGTGTAGCTGAATCCTTCCCTCCTATTTCTAGTGTAGCTGAATCCTACTGTCACGTCCTGACCAGTGAAAGAGGTATTTTTCCATAGTAGAATGGTCAGGGCATCGCAGGGGGGTTTGTTTTGTATTTATTTTGGGTTTTCTGTTTCTATGTGGGTTTGTTCTAGTTGTCTATTTCTATGTGTTGGTTTTCATGTTTGGCCGGGTATGGTTTCCAATCAGAGGCACCAGGTGTCTTTCGTTGTCTCTGATTGGAAGCCATACTTAGGCAGCCTGTTTTTCCTTTGGGGTTGTGGGTAGTTGTTTTCCGTTTAGTCTAAGTGTACCTGACGGGACTGTGTTGGTCATTTTTGTTAAAGTGTCTTCATTAAAAGATAAAAAAAATGAGCATACCCACGCTGCGTCTTGGTCTCCATTTCACCACCCCTGTGACATATATTTACTCTGTGTTCCCTGACTCTGTCCCCTAACTAGTCCATATATTTACTCAGTGTCCCCTGACTCTGTCCCCTAACTAGTCCATATATTTATATATTTACTCTGTGTCCCCTGACTCTGTCCACAAACTAGTCCATATATTTAATTAAGCAAAGCCAGTTCAGATAGGAAAGCTGTTTGCATCAGCTGAAAGCTGCCTTCAATTGATTAATACTGGTGATAATAATTGATTCATTGCTCTGCCAGTGAGCCCCCCTGAAGGAGCAGAGCCTAACACCGACCTTACATTTTCTTAGTGCTGAAAAGAATGATAGGGAACATTGAACACAACCTGAGAGGGAACATTGAACACAACCTGAGAGGAAACATTGAACACAACCTGAGAGGGAACATTGAACAACAACTATAGGGAACATG
>NW_021822894.1:27366-53422 GCF_901001165.1 Salmo trutta | reverse complement strand
TGTATTTTAGGGTGTATATTAGGATGTATATTAGGGTGTATATTAGGATGTATATTAGGGTGTATATTAGGATGTATATTAGGTGTATATTAGGGTGTATATTAGGGTGTATATTAGGTTGTATATTAGGATGTATATTAGGATGTATATTAGGGTGTATATTAGGTTGTATATTAGGATGTATATTAGGGTGTATATTAGGATGTATATTAGGGTGTATATTAGGGTGTATATTAGGATGTATATTAGGGTGTATATTAGGATGTATATTAGGGTGTATATTAGGGTGTATATTAGGATGTATATTAGGGTGTATATTAGGGTGTATATTAGGATGTATATTAGGGTGTATATTAGGGTGTATATTAGGATGTATATTAGGGTGTATATTAGGGTGTATATTAGGATGTATATTAGGGTGTATATTAGGGTGTATATTAGGGTGTATATTAGGATGTATATTAGGGTGTATATTAGGATGTATATTAGGGTGTATATTAGGATGTATATTAGGGTGTATATTAGGGTGTATATTAGGATGTATATTAGGATGTATATTAGGTTAATTCCTGCTCGGACAGATGTAACAACTTATTTACTAAATACCATGTGAGAAGTCAATTACACCTCTTAATAAAGCATTATGAATGACTTAATAATGACTTAATAAAGCATTATGAATGACTTAGTAATGACTTTATAATGACTTAATAAAGCATTATGAATGACTTAATAATGACTTTATAATGACTTAATAATGACTTAATAAAGCATTATGAATGACTTAATAATGACTTAATAAAGCATTATGAATGACTTAATAAAGCATTATGAATGACTTAGTAATGACTTAATAATGACTTAATAATGACTTTAGTAATGACTTTATAATGACTTTATAATGACTGTATAAGATAATGACTCAAACTTATTCTATAGTGTAACGCTGCCCCCCCCCCCCCCCCCCCCCCCCCCCTGCGCCTCCAAAATCATGAGCTGCTGCCACCAACTGGTGCCCCTGTCTTCATCCTAGAAACATTTCATTGGAGATTTGGATTTGCATTTAATTCCTACATTTCCAATGACGTGGTTCCGTTGTTGAGACGGCATCAATCACCTGAGGCTGGGTGACGGAGATCACTGTGGACTCATCCATCACCGACGCATTTCATTAAGATGAAACTGTTTCTGTCTACATCCCAAATGGCACCCTATTCCCTATTTAGTGCACTACTTTAGACCAGAGCCCCTATGACCAGAGCCCGTGGTGAAAAGTAGTGCAGTACATAGGGAATACAGGGTCCCATTTTGGGACAAAGTCTGTATTGATCCTGCTGGGCATGACAGGGCTTCACAACATATCATCAATCACCAGGTGTTTCTCTGATTATAATTGTGAAACACTGTTGATTATAATGGGGGAGGGTGGGTTTTTTCTCATTAGTTTGACCCTCCTCTCTGACCAATGAACATCTCTGTATTTTAAATCTGATTCTACTGCGTCAGTTACTTGTTGTGGAATAGAGTTCCGTGTCGTCACGGCTCTGTGCAGTGCTGCGTGTTCTCCAGTCTGTTCTGGACTGTGAAGAGAACCCTGGTGGCATGTCTCGTGGGGTATCGGAGCTGTGTGCTAGTCGTTTCAACAGACAGCTCGGTGCTTTCCACATGTCAGTACCGCTCACAAAGACAAGTAGTGATGCAGTCACTTATATGACTGGACAATAGACCATATGACTGGGCAGTAGACCATATGACTGAACAGTAGACCAGTAGACCATATGACTGGACAGTAGACCAGTAGACCATATGACTGGACAGTAGACCAGTAGACCATATGACTGGACAGTAGACCAGGACTGGACAGTAGACCAGTAGACCATATGACTGGACAGTAGACCAGTAGACCATATGACTGGACAGTAGACCAGTAGACCATATGACTGGACAGTAGACCAGTAGACCATATGACTGGACAGTAGACCAGTAGACCATATGACTGGACAGTAGACCAGTAGACCATATGACTGGACAGTAGACCATATGACTGGACAGTAGACCATATGACTGGACAGTAGACCAGTAGACCATATGACTGGACAGTAGACCAGTAGACCATATGACTGGACAGTAGACCAGTAGACCATATGACTGGACAGTAGACCATATGACTGGACAGTAGACCAGTAGACCATATGACTGGACAGTAGACCATATGACTGGACAGTAGACCAGTAGACCATATGACTGGACAGTAGACCATATGACTGGACAGTAGACCATATGACTGGACAGTAGACCAGTAGACCCTATGACTGGGCAGTAGACCAGTAGACCATATGACTGGACAGTAGACCATATGACTGGACAGTAGACCATATGACTGGACAGTAGTCTTTGTAAAACTAATAACAGAATGTGACCTTCTGACCTGGCCTGACATGTCTTTATAAAACTAATAACAGAATGTGACCTTCTGACCTGGCCTGACATGTCTTTATTAAACTAATAACAGAATGTGACCTTCTGACCTGGCCTGACATGTCTTTATTAAACTAATAACAGAATGTGACCTTCTGACCTGGCCTGACATGTCTTTATTAAACTAATAACAGAATGTGACCTTCATATAGCTCTTCTTCATGAGATGGACATTGATTCAACGCGGTTGACAGGGCTGTCTTGAGAAGCAGTTCTTTCCTCCTTTGTTTTCTGTGTGTGTGTGTGTGTATGTGTTCACTCCCGACTCATTGGCTTAGCTAGCACATCCTCAGTGTGTGTCAGGTCTGGTCATGACATGCTCAGTGAAGGATGTGTTGAGCTCAGCGAGGGGAATTCTGCTCTACTGTGGAGCGATGGTCCAGCCAGGAACACACACACACACACACACACACACACACACACACACACACACACACACACACACACACACACACACACACACACACACACAGAGAGAGAGCCAGGAGCTTGCACTGATGTCATACGGATTACTCCTGGAAAAATGTCTGTAATGACGGAGGAGTCTGTTCAACGGGGGAGTCTGTTCAACGGGGGAGGCTGTTCAACGGGGGAGTCTGTTCAACGGGGGAGTCTGTTCAACGGGGGAGGCTGTTCAACGGGGGAGGATGTTCAACGGGGGAGTCTGTTCAAAGGGGGAGTCTGTTCAACGGGGGAGTCTGTTCAGCGGGGGAGTCTGTTCAACGGGGGAGGCTGTTCAATGGGGGAGGCTGTTCAATGGGGGAGGCTGTCCAACGGGGGAGGCTGTCCAATGGGGGAGGTTGTTCAACGGGGGAGTCTGTTCAACGGGGGAGGCTGTTCAACGGGGGAGTCTGTTCAACGGGGGAGTCTGTTCAATCGGGGAGGCTGTTCAATGGTGGAGTCTGTTCAACGGGGGAGGCTGTTCAACGGGGGAGGATGTTCAACGGGGGAGGCTGTTCAACGGGGGAGTCTGTTCAACGGGGGAGGCTGTTCAATGGGGGAGGCTGTTCAACGGGGGAGGTTGTGAATTGTTTGTCTTCAGATTTCCAAGTTTTCTTCTGGTGACACAGTAGTCTTGCTATTTCTATTTCCCACATGAAGCTAAGAACACTGTTGCTACAACATCGCCTCATCATGCAGTCTCTCTCTCTCCTAAGGACACTGTTGCTACAACATCGCCTCATCATGCAGTCTCTCTCTCTCCTAAGGACACTGTTGCTACAACATCGCCTCATCATGCAGTCTCTCTTTCCCTCCAGTTGAATCTAATGTTTGGCCCAATTACATCTTCGGAGTCAGATTCATTAACACATACACACACTTTATTTTGATCACATAATCTCTAAGTGTTTATGCATTCATAATCAATTACAGTCTGATACTTCACAGTGCCATGGGGCTCTCTCTTTCTCCCTCTCTCTCTCTCTCTCTCTCTCTCTCTCTCTCTCTCTTTCTCTCTTTCTCCCTCTCCTTCTCCCTCTCCTTCCCTCTCTCTCTCTCTCTCTCTCTCTCTCTCCCCTCCCTCTCACGCTCTCTCCTTCTTCCTCTTCTTCCCTCCCTCCCTCCCTCCCCCTCTCTCTCTCTCTCTCTCTCTCTCTCTTTCTTTCTCTCTCTTTCTTTCTCTCTCCCTCTCTTTCTTTCTCTCTTTCTCCTTCCCTCCCTCCCTCCCTCCCCCTCTCTCTCTATCTCTATCTATCTCTCTCTCGTTCCCTCTTTCTCCCTCTCCTTCCCTCTCTCTCTCTCTCTATCTATCTCTCTCTCTCTCTCTCTCTCTCTCTCTCTCTCTCTCTCTCTCTCTCTCTCTCTCTCTCTCTCCAGAGACATAAAGAGGATGGTTCTCATGTATCATCCTCAACCCTGAGACGGTGTGTGTGTGCTTGTGATTGGGTGTAGAATCCCCTAAATGAAGACTGTTGTCTGGGTGTAAAGGGACATATCTGCTGCTGTGACTGGGAGATCAATAACTATTGATTCGGCCAGTATTCAAGCTATGGTAATGAAGTAATGAAGATGCTTCTGTCAATGCTGAGGTTGGGGAGAGGGCGTGTCCCAAATCTCACCCTATTCCCTATATAATGCACTGTGAGTAGTGAGTAGTGCACTACACTGACTCCAACACTACCTGATATCAACATCCCACTGACTCCAACACTACCTGATATCAACATCCCACTGACTCCAACACTACCTGATATCAACATCCCACTGACTCCAACACTACCTGATATCAACATCCCACTGACTCCAACACTACCTGATATCAACATCCCACTGACTCCAACACTACCTGATATCAACATCAACATCTCACTGACTCCAACACTACCTGAAATCAACATCTCACTGACTCCAACACTACCTGAAATCAACATCCCACTGACTCCAACACTACCTGATATCAACATCTCACTGACTCCAACACTACCTGAAATCAACATCTCACTGACTCCAACACTACCTGATATCAACATCCCACTGACTCCAACACTACCTGATATCAACATCCCACTGACTCCAACACTACCTGATATCAACATCCCACTGACTCCAACACTACCTGATATCAACATCCCACTGACTCCTACACTACCTGATATCAACATCCCACTGACTCCAACACTACCTGATATCAACATCCCACTGACTCCAACACTACCTGATATCAACATCCCACTGACTCCAACACTACCTGATATCAACATCCCACTGACTCCAACACTACCTGATATCAACATCCCACTGACTCCAACACTACCTGATATCAACATCAACATCTCACTGACTCCAACACTACCTGATATCAACATCCCACTGACTCCAACACTACCTGATATCAACATCCCACTGACTCCAACACTACCTGATATCAACATCAACATCCCACTGACTCCAACACTACCTGATATCAACATCCCACTGACTCCAACACTACCTGATATCAACATCCCACTGACTCCAACACTACCTGATATCAACATCCCACTGACTCCAACACTACCTGAAATCAACATCTCACTGACTCCAACACTACCTGATATCAACATCCCACTGACTCCAACACTACCTGATATCAACATCCCACTGACTCCAACACTACCTGATATCAACATCAACATCCCACTGACTCCAACACTACCTGATATCAACATCAACATCCCACTGACTCCAACACTACCTGATATCAACATCTCACTGACTCCAACACTACCTGATATCAACATCTAACTGACTCCTACACTACCTGATATCAACATCTCACTGACTCCAACACTACCTGATATCAACATCCCACTGACTCCAACACTACCTGATATCAACATCCCACTGACTCCTACACTACCTGATATCAACATCCCACTGACTCCAACACTACCTGATATCAACATCCCACTGACTCCAACACTACCTGATATCAACATCCCACTGACTCCAACACTACCTGATATCAACATCTCACTGACTCCAACACTACCTGATATCAACATCCCACTGACTCCAACACTACCTGATATCAACATCCCACTGACTCCAACACTACCTGATATCAACATCTCACTGACTCCAACACTACCTGATATCAACATCCCACTGACTCCAACACTACCTGATCAAAGGTACAGCAGGGGTTTGATGTAACCCCATACAGCAGGGGTTTGATGTAACCCCATACAGCAGGGGTTTGATGTACCGTCCCGGAGACCTTGTGTGGCTGTCTGTGTAGGTCATTCTCTCTGAGTCATGATTAAAGGAGAGTGCTTGGTTACATTACCTAAGCCTTGGTTCGTGGTAAATGCAGGCTTGCATAGGCTAGTGTGGCCGTACAGTCATTAGTCTATAAGGCTGTCAGAGGAACATGACGTCCATAGCACTTGGTTATTACCATATAAAAGACCTTAGATACCTACGTTCATCCATATTGACGTGTTAGATGTTTGACGTGCAAAGCATTTTTATAGTTCATGGGCTTTAAAAAGGCCTTGCACATCAAGTTCAGAGTTCTGAAATCTAGTAACCGAAGAGAATATTAGATCGTTAGACTTCTGAAAACTAGTAAAACAAGAGAATTGTCAAGGGGTGGGTGTAGCTGGTGCATGGAAGTCAGGCGCAGGAGAGCAGAGATGAGTGGACAAAGCACTACTGAGGCAATCATAATAACAGAACGCAACCGCATCACAAAACGAATGCCCAAAGAACAGGTGAGGCAGCACAAAGTACAAATAACAAAGTACAAAGTACCGACTGCTACAAAGCACGGGGGTAAAACTAACCCGGCGCAAACCAGACGGAAACGTGCCCACCTGACAATAAACAATTTCACACACAGACATGGGGGGGGGAACAGAGGGTTAAATACACGACACGTAATGAGGGAAATGTAAACCAGGTGTGTGGGGAAACAAGACAAAACAAATGGAAAATGAAAAGTGGATCGGCAATGGCTAGAAGACCTGTGACGTCGACCGCCGAACGCCGCCCGAACAAGGAGAGGAACCGACTTCGGCGGAAGTCGTAACGAGAATATTACATATTTAAAGTTCTGAAAACTTCAATGCTATACGATGACTTGAATGGTGTTGATGCACTCTCTCGCTTCTGGTCAAAACATCCATAACTTTTTGTGATAAAAAGAGATTGCAGCAGGTACGCTTTTAGAAAAAAGGATTCTCCAGGCCTTTGTCCCTGAAGAAGAACCCTTTATAGAGGTAGAACCTTATTATCTACATAGAACCATTTATAGAGGTAGAACCTTATTATCTACATAGAACCCTTTATAGAGGTAGAACCTTATTATCTACATAGAACCCTTTATAGAGGTAGAACCTTATTATTTACAAAGAACCCTTTATAGAGGTAGAACCTTATTATCTACATAGAACCCTTTATAGAGGTAGAACCATATTATCTACATAGAACCCTTTATAGAGGTAGAACCGTATTATCTACATAGAACCCTTTATAGAGGTAAAACCGTATTATCTACATAGAACCCTTTATAGAGGTAGAACCTTATTATTTACATAGAACCATTTATAGAGGTAGAACCGTATTATCTACATAGAACCCTTTATAGAGGTAGAACCGTATTATCTACATAGAACCCTTTATAGAGGTAGAACCGTATTATCTACATAGAACCCTTTATAGAGGTAGAACCGTATTATCTACATAGAACCCTTTATAGAGGTAGAACCTTATTATTTACATAGAACCATTTATAGAGGTAGAACCGTATTATCTACATAGAACCCTTTATAGAGGTAGAACCGTATTATCTACATAGAACCCTTTATAGAGGTAGAACCTTATTATCTACATAGAACCCTTTATAGAGGTAGAACCGTATTATCTACATAGAACCCTTTATAGAGGTAGAACCTTATTATTTACATAGAACCCTTTATAGAGGTAGAACCGTATCATCTACATAGAACCCTTTATAGAGGTAGAACCGTATTATCTACATAGAACCCTTTATAGAGGTAGAACCTTATTATCTACATAGAACCATTTATAGAGGTAGAACCTTATTATCTACATAGAACCCTTTATAGAGGTAGAACCTTATTATCTACATAGAACCCTTTATAGAGGTAGAACCTTATTATCTACATAGAACCCTTTATAGAGGTAGAACCTTATTATCTACATAGAACCTTTTAGGATTCTTTGTCTTCCTTTTAGAAGCATTTCTTTACGTAGAAAAGGTTCTAAAGGACCCCTCTGAGTTCTGAAGAGTTCAGGAAAATCCAATACGTCAGATACGGTGTAAGTCAACTGGCGTAGAGGCATTCTGCCGTTCTTGTAGAAAAATCCATAACTTTTATATTGCTGAAAATGATGTCTCATGGCGTTGATTATGAGAATGTATTTCATTTAGATAAGGCTTACAATAAATCCTGTCATTACTGCAAACAGGCAGTGTGATATGGCCACGGACTAGCATTTGGCACTGTCGAACAATGTGGGATTATTTTCAGTTTAAACAGATTTCTGTTTCTGGGACTGTTTTTATCGCTCGTCCAAATCATTTCCAGAAGATTCTAAAGTCATAACTCAGTTTGAGATCTCCATGTGACTCCTGATTGTTCCCTTTCTCCTGCCAGCGCTGCCTATATCTGCTATCTGCCAGGGCCATGTTAACTAGTTCCATGTTAACTAGTTCCATGTTAACTAGTTCCATGTTAACTTGTTCCATGTTAACTAGTTCCATGTTAACTAGTTCCATGTTAACCAGTTCCATGTTAACTTGTTCCATGTTAACCAGTTCCATGTTAACTAGTTCCATGTTAACCAGTTCCATGTTAACCAGCTCCATGTTAACCAGTTCCATGTTAACCAGTTCCATGTTAACTAGTTCCATGTTAACCAGTTCCATGTTAACTAGTTCCATGTTAACCAGTTCCATGTTAACTAGTTCCATGTTAACCAGTTCCATGTTAACCAGCTCCATGTTAACCAGTTCCATGTTAACCAGTTCCATGTTAACTAGCTCCATGTTAACCAGTTATATGTTAACCAGTTCCATGTTAACTAGCTCCATGTTAACTAGTTCCATGTTAACTAGTTCCATGTTAACCAGTTCCATGTTAACCAGCTCCATGTTAACTAGTTCCATGTTAACTAGTTCCATGTTAACCAGTTATATGTTAACCAGCTCCATGTTAACCAGTTCCATGTTAACCAGTTCCATGTTAACCAGTTCCATGTTAACTAGTTCCATGTTAACCAGTTCCATGTTAACCAGTTATATGTTAACCAGTTCCATGTTAACCAGCTCCATGTTAACTAGTTCTATAGCGTGCTGGCATGTGTGTGTGTGTGTGTGTGTGTGTGTGTGTGTGTGTTTGTGTGTGTGTGTGTGTGTGTGTGTGTGTGTGTGTGCGCATCATGCATCATCGCTTCGTGTTTCAAATTGATTTAAAAGCAGATCACCGTCCACAGTTTGAGTTCTATCGATCTGTTTTGTCTGTATGTGTTCTCATAGACGGAGCCTGTTTGCTCTCTGTCCTATAGATTACCAGGTGACCCACTGGGTCAGGGAAGCAGGTGTTGGTCTGTATGTGTTCTCATAGACGGAGCCTGTTTGCTCTCTGTCCTATAGATTACCAGGTGACCCACTGGGTCAGGGAAGCAGGTGTTGGTCTGTATGTGTTCTCATAGACGGAGCCTGTTTGCTCTCTGTCCTATAGATTACCAGGTGACCCACTGGGTCAGGGAAGCAGGTATTTGTCTGTGTGAGTGGTTGGGTGATGGTTAACATATTCATTACATTTAAATGATGCCTTTTTAAATGATGCCTGACGTTGAGTTTCTGAGTCAGAGCGTTGAAACTAATTAAAACAACTTCATTTGATTCGATTGGACTTTTCTGCTCTTTCCAGCCTGGCTTTGATCCGGGTGATCACTGCTGGTTCTGTGGGTTGTTTTGTGGGTTATGAAAGCAGGGTCAGGATGACTCTCAAGCTGTCTGTGATGGGTGTTCCTCTTCTGGCTTTCCTGAGGTCACACACACACACACACACACACACACACACACACACACACACACACACACACACACACACACACACACACACACACACACACACACACACACACACACACACACACACACACACACACACACACACACCCTGTAATAATCAACTCATCAGGGTTCCCAGTGTGTGAGCTCATAGTAATTCCAGGATCTACCCCTGCTGTTGGTCCCTCCCTCCCAGCCCTCTCTCTCCCCTCTCTCCCCTCCCAGCCCTCCCTCTCTCCCCTCTCTCCCCTCCCAGCCCTCTCTCCCCTCCCCTCCCCTCTCCTCCCTCCCAGCCCTCTCTCCTCTCCCCTCTCCTCCCTCCCAGCCCTCTCTCCTCTCCCCTCTCCTCCCTCTCTCCCCTCTCTCCCCTCCCAGCCCTCCCTCCCTCCTCTCTCTCCCCTCCCAGCCCTCCCTCTCTCTCCCCTCCCAGCCCTCTCTCCTGTCCTCCCTCCCTCCCAGCCCTCCCCTCCCCTCCCAGCCCTCTCTCCTCTCCCCTCTCTCCCCACCCAGCTCTCTCTCCTCTCCCCTCTCTCCCCTCCCAGCCCTCTCCTCCCTCCCCGCTCTCTCCTCTCTCTTCCCTCCCCTCCCAGCCCTCTCTCTCCCCTCCCAGCCCTCTCTCCTCTCCCCTCTCTCCCCTCCCAGCTCTCCCCTCCCCTCCCAGCCCTCTCTCCTCTCCCCTCTCCTCCCTCCCAGTCCTCTCCTCTCTCCCCGCTCTCTCCTCTCTTCCCTCCCCTCCCAGCCCTCTCTCTCCCCTCCCAGCCCTCTCTCCTCTCCCCTCCCCTCCCCTCCCAGCCCTCTCTCCTCTCCCCTCTCCTCCCTCCCAGTCCTCTCCTCTCTCCCCGCTCTCTCCTCTCTCTCCTCCCCTCCCAGCCCTCTCCTCCCCTCCCAGCCCTCTCCTCCCTCCCAGCCCTCTCCTCCCTCCCAGCCCTCTCCCCCCTCCCAGCCCTCTCTCTAATGTGTCCCTCACGCTGAGTTGTCCTCTTTGAGATTCCCTTCTTTTAACTCTTGCTCTCTTTTTGTGTCTTATTTCTAGTGGTCTGTTTGCCAGTCACTACACGGAAACACACTACCTGGAAGACGGCAGCGCGGTCACCGGCTCTCACAACCTCACGGTACGGTATTAAGTCTAATGGAGTCTCACCACCTCACGGTATTAAGTCTAATGGAGTCTCACCACCTCACGGTACGGTATTAAGTCTAATGGAGTCTCACCACCTCACGGTACGGTATGAAGTCTAATGGAGTCTCACCACCTCACGGTACGGTATTAAGTCTAATGGAGTCTCACCACCTCACGGTACGGTATTAAGTCTAATGGAGTCTCACCACCTCACGGTATTAAGTCTAATGGAGTCTCACCACCTCACGGTATTAAGTCTAATGGAGTCTCACCACCTCACGGTACGGTATTAAGTCTAATGGAGTCTCACCACCTCACGGTACGGTATTAAGTCTAATGGAGTCTCACCACCTCACGGTACGGTATTAAGTCTAATGGAGTCTCACCACCTCACGGTATTAAGTCTAATGGAGTCTCACCACCTCACGATACGGTATTAAGTCTAATGGAGTCTCACAACTTGGAGTTAAGTCAAATCAAATCAAATGAAATTCATTTATAAAGCCCTTCTTACATCAGCTGATATCTCAAAGGGCTGTACAGAAACCCAGCCTAAAACCCCAAACCAGCAAGCAATGCAGGTGTAGAAGCACGGTGGCTAGGAAAAACCTCCCTAGAAAGGCAGGACCGAGGAAGAAACATAGAGAGGAACCAGGCTCTGAGGGTTAAGTAATCTCTATGTCCTAGATTGATAGAATCACTTGGCAACTAACAGACAAACGGGAAAACGACAAGACCTACTTCCTCCCTATTACCATACAATAACAAGACCTACTTCCTACCTATTACCATACAATAACAAGACCTACTTCCTACCTATTACCATACAATAACAAGACCTACTTCCTCCCTATTACCATACAATAACAAGACCTACTTCCTCCCTATTACCATACAATAACAAGACCTACTTCCTACCTATTACCATACAATAACAGGACCTACTTCCTACCTATTACCATACAATAACAGCACCTACTTCCTCCCTATTACCATACAATAACAAGACCTACTTCCTACCTATTACCATACAATAACAAGGCCTACTTCCTCCCTATTACCATACAATAACAAGACCTACTTCCTATCTATTATCATACAATAACAAGACCTACTTCCTCACTATTACCATACAATAACAAGACCTACTTCCTCCCTATTACCATACAATAACAAGACCTACTTCCTATCTATTACCATACAATAACAAGACCTACTTCCTCCCTATTACCATACAATAACAAGACCTACTTCCTACCTATTACCATACAATAACAAGACCTACTTCCTCCCTATTACCATACAATAACAAGACCTACTTCCTATCTATTACCATACAATAACAAGACCTACTTCCTCCCTATTACCATACAATAACAAGACCTACTTCCTACCTATTACCATACAATAACAAGACCTACTTCCTACCTATTACCATACAATAACAGGACCTACTTCCTACCTATTACCATACAATAACAGCACCTACTTCCTCCCTATTACCATACAATAACAAGACCTACTTCCTACCTATTACCATACAATAACAAGGCCTACTTCCTCCCTATTACCATACAATAACAAGACCTACTTCCTATCTATTATCATACAATAACAAGACCTACTTCCTCACTATTACCATACAATAACAAGACCTACTTCCTCCCTATTACCATACAATAACAAGACCTACTTCCTCCCTATTACCATACAATAACAAGACCTACTTCCTACCTATTACCATACAATAACAAGACCTACTTCCTACCTATTACCATACAATAACAAGACCTACTTCCTCCCTATTACCATACAATAACAAGACCTACTTCCTACCTATTACCATACAATAACAAGACCTACTTCCTACCTATTACCATACAATAACAAGACCTACTTCCTCCCTATTACCATACAATAACAAGACCTACTTCCTACCTATTACCATACAATAACGAGACCTACTTCCTACCTATTACCATACAATAACAAGACCTACTTCCTACCTATTACCATACAATAACAAGACCTACTTCCTACCTATTACCATACAATAACAAGACCTACTTCCTCCCTATTACCATACAATAACAAGACCTACTTCCTCCCTATTACCATACAATAACATGACCTACTTCCTCCCTATTACCATACAATAACAAGACCTACTTCCTACCTATTACCATACAATAACAAGACCTACTTCCTCCCTATTACCATACAATAACAAGACCTACTTCCTACCTATTACATTGCTGTTGTTCTTTCCTCTCTCCTCTACATAGAGAACATGTTTCTATGGAGATCAGAGACCTGTTGTTGAAACCCCTGAACCTGTCAGGATGCAGTGGTTGTCGTCCCTCCGTTTAGAGGAAAACGGACTAAAGGAAATGTAATATCCCTTCTGAAACCTCTAAGAACCAATGAGAGAGCAGCATGGCTGAAGATGGCTGTGTGTTGGTAGTGAAAGTGGACTTGGTTCCTGCCACGGCTTTCTGCACCCACAGATTCAAGGAAGTCAGAAACAAACTGCTTCTTTCGCAAGATTTCATCTTTTGTTGTGTGACTGTGACCCCCCCTTGTCACCCCAGTGTGTCTGTGTTTCATCAAATGATGAATCTGTTGGTGCTGAAAGCCTTGATTTCTGCCATGATGTTTTTTTGAGCCCCGCCGATTCATATTTGATGAAACACAGACACACTGGAGTCACAGTCGCACAACAAAAAGATGAAACCTCAGGAAATAGAGTAAGGCTGAATTATATTTAAAAGGTGCTACCTTGAACCGTAAATGATTTTCCTACAGGGAGATCCGAATAACCTTTGAACCCTAATTTCTTCTGAGTGTAGATGAAGCTTAAAAGTCGAATTAAAAACAGTCAAGTCCTGATACCATCCTAATCCTCGAGTCTAAAGTGAATTATTATTTATACTTTATTCATTACTAACTCTATCTATTTACAAAAAAAAAACGTCTGCGTTATAAATTAGCGTTGATTAAAATGGCTGTCCTTCACAGGTCCCAGTACACACGCTGTCATGCTGCACTGACATAAATCTAGTGTTTATGGAGAGACATTTTAATCAGTAAGAGGGACATGTGAAAATGTACTTGTCATGTTTACAAGACAGCACAAACAGACCTGTGACCAGGCTAGCTAAGCCGACCACCTCTGACTTCATGTCATTACCACTAGTAGGTAGACAGCGGGAACGGAAGAAAGGGAGAGGTGTATTGTGGGTAGTGGCTAGTACCCACAGTTCAGTCTGTCTGCTGAACCTGCTGTGGTGGGACAGTGGAGAGGAGAGGTGTATTGTGGGTAGTGGCTAGTACCCACAGTTCAGTGTGTCTTCTAAAGCTGCTGTGGTGGGACAGTGGAGAGGAGAGGTGTATTGTGGGTAGTGGCTAGTACCCACAGTTCAGTCTGTCTGCTGAACCTGCTGTGGTGGGACAGTGGAGAGGAGAGGTGTATTGTGGGTAGTGGCTAGTACCCACAGTTCAGTTTGTCTGCTGAACCTGCTGTGGTGGGACTGTGGAGAGGAGAGGTGTATTGTGGGTAGTGGCTAGTACCCACAGTTCAGTCTTTCTGCTGAACCTGCTGTGGTGGGACAGTGGAGAGGAGAGGTGTATTGTGGGTAGTGGCTAGTACCCACAGTTCAGTCTGTCTGCTGAACCTGCTGTGGTGGGACAGTGGAGAGGAGAGGTGTATTGTGGGTAGTGGCTAGTACCCACAGTTCAGTCTGTCTGCTGAACCTGCTGTGGTTCTCTATTGTTACCTCAGGGCCACGTCTGTAGAGTGTGGAGGTCACTCAGCTCATCTGGGTAAGACAAAGACTTCCTAGAATTCATTATGTGGTGGAAGACCTGCTTGATTTATAGATTGAAAAAGAAGGAGGATGAGGAGGGGCTGTTAATACTGCCAGGTCTGGTCTGGAATGGTCTGGTCTGGTCTGGACTGGTCTGGACTGGGTCAATAAAACATTGTGCTGGAGTTTCATAATTAGGCAAAGAGAGAGTAAAGAGGAGATGGTGGAGAGAGAATGAGAAAGTGGAGAGGCTAGAGAGAGAGAGAGAGAGAGAGAGAGAGAATGGGGAAGTGGAGAGGAGAGGGTGGAGAGAGAATGGGACAGTGGAGAGGAGATGGTGGAGAGAGAATGATGACGTGGAGAGGAGATGGTGGAGAGAGAATGAGACAGTGGAGAGGAGAGGGTGGGTGTCCAGTCCATTGTTCCTTTATACGTTTCCCAAAGTGAAGAAGTTACTGTAAATATGCAAGATGAAACACTGTGAAAGCAGGAATTTAACTGTGGACTTGATACACGGCAAATGGTTAAACCTTGTGGAACATTCATGAAAATATGAACATCTAGCTTCTATCATGCAGTACATGTTCAACCCACACATTCACATGGACAATTCTTTCCACACTGAGCATCATGTTTCAGTAGTTCCTGCTGTGGACTGGGACTAGGTCAGACTATCCCTGACCCAGACTGGGTTTGGCCCACTCAGCATAGACGTTCCACAGCACAGGCACAGTAAGGGAGCTGTACTGGACCAGACTGGACTGGACCGGGTCTGGGTGGGAGCAATACACTGAGAGTCCACAAGCAGGGCTGGGCTGGGACGCTTGGGGTCCCTGTGAACTCAGCTTGATTTGACCAACAATCCCCCTCCCCTCAGCAGGGGACATAATGAAAGCCCCTCCTCCCCTCAGCAGGGGACATAATGAAAGCTCCGCCTCCCCTCAGCAGGGGTACATAATGAAAGCTCCGCCTCCCCTCAGCAGGGAACATAATGAAAGCTCCGCCTCCCCTCAGCAGGGGACATAATGAAAGCCCCTCCCCCCTCAGCAGGGAACATAATGAAAGCTCCGCCTCCCCTCAGCAGGGGACATAATGAAAGCCCCTCCCCCCTCAGCAGGGAACATAATGAAACTCCACCTCCCCTCAGCAAGGGACATAATGAAAGCCCCTCCCCCCTCAGCAGGGGACATAATGAAAGCCCCTCCCTCCTCTGCAGGGGACATAATGAAAGCCCCTCCCCCCTCTGCAGGGGACATAATGAAAGCCCCTCCCCCCTCTGCAGGGGACATAATGAAAGCCCCTCCCCCCTCAGCAGGGGACATAATGAAAGCTCCGCCTCCCCTCAGCAGGGGACATAATGAAAGCCCCGCCTCCCCTCAGCAGGGGACATAATGAAAGCCCCTCCCCCCTCAGCACGGGACATAATGAAGGCCCCTCCCCCCCTCAGCAGGGAACATAATGAAAGCCCCTCCCCCCTCTGCAGGGGACATAATGAAAGCTCCGCCCCCCCTCAGCAGGGAACATAATGAAAGCCCCTCCCCCCTCTGCAGGGAACATAATGAAAGCCCCTCCCCCCTCTGCAGGGAACATAATGAAAGCCCCTCCCCCCTCAGCAGGGAACATAATGAAAGCCCCTCCCCCCTCAGCAGGGAACATAATGAAAGCCACCCCCCCCTCAGCAGGGAACATAATGAAAGCCCCTCCCCCCTCAGCAGGGAACATAATGAAAGCCCCTCCCCCCTCAGCAGGGAACATAATGAAAGATCCTCCCCCCTCAGCAGGGAACATAATGAAAGCCCCTCCCCCCTCAGCACGGGACATAATGAAGGCCACTCCCCCCTCAGCAGGGGACATAATGAAAGCCACTCCCCCCTCAGCAGGGAACATATTGAAAGCCCCTCCCCCCTCAGCAGGGAACATAATGAAAGCCCCTCCCCCCTCAGCAGGGAACATAATGAAAGGTCCTCCTCATCTCGACCCACATCACCTCACTAGTCCCTGCTATTCCCCCAGTACCCCTAGTGACCGCATCCCCTAGTGACCGGATCCCCTAGTGACCGGATCCCCTAGTGACTGGATCCCCTAGTGACCAGGTACCCTAGTGACCGGGTTCCCTAGTGACCGGATCCCCTAGTGACCGGATCCCCTAGTGACCGGATCCCCTAGTGACCGGATCCCCTAGTGACCGGATCCCCTAGTGACTGGATCTCCTAGTGACCGGATCCCCTAGTGACCGGGCCCTCTAGTGACCGGATCCCCTAGTGACTGGATCTCCTAGTGACCGGATCCCCTAGTGACCGGGTCCCCTAGTGACCGGATCTCCTAGTGACCGGATCCCCTAGTGACCGGATCCCCTAGTGTCCGGGTCCCCTAGTGACCGGATCTCCTAGTGACCGGATCCCCTATTGACCGGATCCCCTAGTGACAGGATCTCCTAGTGACTGGATCCCCTAGTGACTGGATCCCCTAGTGACTGGATCCCCTAGTAACCGGGTCCCCTAGTGACCGGGTTCCCTAGTGACTGGATCCCCTAGTGACTGGATCCCCTAGTGACCGGGTCCCCTAGTGACTGGATCCCCAAGTGACTGGATCCCCTAGTGACTGGGTCCCCTAGTGACCGGGTCCCCTGGTGACCGGATCTCCTGGTGACTGGATCCCCTAGTGACCGGGTCCCCTAGTGAGTGGATCCCTTAGTGACCGGGTCCCCTAGTGACCGGGTCCCCTAGTGACCGGATCCCCTAGTGACCGGATCCCCTAGTGACCGGATCCCCTAGTGACTGGATCCCCTAGTGACCGGGTCCCCTAGTGACCGGGTCCCCTAGTGACCGGATCCCCTAGTGACCGGATCCCCTAGTGACCGGATGCCCTAGTGACCGGATCTCCTAGTGACCGGATCCCCTAGTGACCGGATCCCTTAGTGACCGGGTCCCCTAGTGAGTGGATCCCCTATTGACCAGGTCCCCTAGTGACCGGATCCCCTAGTGACCGGGTCCCCTAGTGACCGGATCCCCTAGTGACCGGGTCCCCTAGTGACAGGATCCCCTAGTGACCGGATCCCCTAGTGACCGGATCCCCTAGTGACCGGATCTCCTAGTGACTGGATCCCTTAGGGACCGAGTACGTTCATGGGAGTGTCAGACTGGAGCGTTATATAGTCCCCTAGTGACTGGGTCCCTTCATGGGAGTGTGGGACTCAGACTGGATTGGCCCAGTCTTCCTGTCTCCCATCAGTCTAAGACGGACTGATTCATTGGTAATTTATTGGCCTGTCTGGAGGGAGTTAGGGGCTAGGGAGGAATCTGAGGCCCTTCATTCCCCCATTTCATGTGTCAGTATTTTATACCAGCTAAGCGTCTGTCAGAGGCAAGGTATTAGACGGAGGGAGGGAGTGATGAGTGAGGAAGGGAGTGATGAGTGAGGGAGGGAGTGATGAGTGAGGGAGGGAGTGATGAGTGAGGGAGGGAGTGATGAGTGAGGGAGGGAGTGATGAGTGAGGGAGGGAGTGATGAGTGAGGGAGGGAGTGATGAGTGAGGGAGGGAGTGATGAGTGAGGGCCTCTACACTTCTCCATCCTTCCCCTTTCATTTGTCTGTTTTATAGCTCTCTGTAAAGGAAGACTTTCCAGCATTATTCCTCACCCAGATGATGTACCAGACACAGGAAGGGAGACCCTAGTCCTTCATGACAGATTGTTAAAATACAAGAGCTCAAAACGTATTGTATCCATACAACAAGTGTAAGAATAAACGCATGGTAATGATGAACAAAATACAAGTTTGATAGATTGTACATTCACAGAGGTGTACAACAGGGCAGTCCAATCTCTCCAGTTTGATAGATGCTACATTCACAGAGGTGTACAACATTTACAGTGATGTACAACAGGTCAGTCCAATCTCCCCAGTTTGATAGATTCTACATTCACAGAGGTGTACAACATTCACAGTGGTGTACAACATTCACAGAGGTGTACAACAGGGAAGTCCAATCTCTCCAGTTTGATAGATTCTACATTCACAGAGGTGTACAACATTCACAGAGGTGTACAACATTCACAGAGGTGTACAACATTCACAGAGGTGTACAACAGGGAAGTCCAATCTCTCCAGTTTGATAGATTCTACATTCACAGAGGTGTACAACATTCACAGAGGTGTACAACATTCACAGAGGTGTACAACATTCACAGAGGTGTACAACAGGGAAGTCCAATCTCCCCAGTTTGATAGATTCTACATTCACAGAGGTGTACAACATTCACAGAGGTGTACAACATTCACAGAGGTGTACAATATTCACAGAGGTGTACAACATTCACAGTGGTGTACAACATTCACAGAGGTGTACAACATTCACAGAGGTGTACAACATTCACAGAGGTGTACAACAGGCCAGTCCAATCTCTCCTTTCCATTTTAGTATCTTAATTAGAGCCAGTTTGCTACAGCAGGAAAATAATCCTGCAGCAACAGGACATGTGAATTATTATGTGGCTTATAATTAATGGACATTTTTAAAGGGGTTAATACATTTTATGTAAGGGCAAATCAAGTCTGACATTTGTCTTAAAAGTAGAAATTACAAACGTTAAACCTTGAATACACTACAAAGTTTACATTTTTCCTAAAAAATCCTCATCAACAGAAGAGGGATCAAATGACATCTGTAGTTTCCATTTAAAGCAGGTCAGGTGTCATCCATCTCTGACCCCTGAGTGGTAAAGACTGGACCAGGAAGCAGAAAGCCTAGAAACAGTCTATTCATAACCCCCCCCCCACCCCTACCAAGCTGGCGTACGGATGACAGGGAAAGGACAATTGTGAGCAGGGAAATTCTTGTAGATGTTCATGGAAGACAGAAAGTAGAGTTGAAGCTTTGGAGAGAGAGGACTAAAGGTAAGAGGTCTGGCCTTCTGGTACTTCCTAGATAGTAGAGTTGAAGCTTTGGAGAGAGAGGACTAAGTTAAGAGGTCTGGCCTTCTGGTACTTCCTAGATAGTAGAGCTGAAGCTTTGGAGAGAGAGGACTAAGGTAAGAGGTCTGGCCTTCTGGTACTTCCTAGAAAGTAGAGTCTGGACCATAGGTTCCTACCTTCCTGCCCCTCCTACCTACCCTGACCAGCCCAGCCGTGTCCTAACAGTATGTTAAACTCTCTGTCCTACCTACCCTGACCACCCAGCCGTGTCCTAACAGTATGTTAAACTCTCTGTCCTACCTACCCTGACCAGCCCAGCCGTGTCCTAACAGTATGTTAAACTCTCTGTCCTACCAGTATGTTAAACTCTCTGTCCTACCAGTATGTTAAACTCTCTGTCCTAACAGTATGTTAAACTCTCTGTCCTAACAGTATGTTAAACTCTCTGTCCTACCTACCCTGACAGCCCAGCCGTGTCCTAACAGTATGTTAAACTCTCTGTCCTAACAGTATGTTAAACTCTCTGTCCTAACAGGATGTTAAACTCTCTGTCCTAACAGTATGTTAAACTCTCTGTCCTACCAGTATGTTAAACTCTCTGTCCTAACAGTATGTTAAACTCTCTGTCCTAACAGTATATTAAACTCTCTGTCCTAACAGTATGTTAAACTCTCTGTCCTAACAGTATGTTAAACTCTCTGTCCTAACAGTATGTTAAACTCTCTGTCCTAACAGTATGTTAAACTCTCTGTCCTAACAGTATGTTAAACTCTCTGTCCTACCAGTATGTTAAACTCTCTGTCCTAACAGTATGTTAAACTCTCTGTCCTAACAGTATGTTAAACTCTCTGTCCTAACAGTATGTTAAACTCTCTGTCCTAACAGTATGTTAAACTCTCTGTCCTAACATTATGTTAAACTCTCTGTCCTACCTACCCTGACAGCCCAGCCGTGTCCTAACAGTATGTTAAACTCTCTGTCCTAACAGTATGTTAAACTCTCTGTCCTAACAGTATGTTAAACTCTCTGTCCTAACAGTATGTTAAACTCTCTGTCCTACCAGTATGTTAAACTCTCTGTCCTAACAGTATGTTAAACTCTCTGTCCTAACAGTATGTTAAACTCTCTTCTCAGGTGAACTGCTATTACCACGGGAAGGTGCAGGGACATATCTATTCTGACGTCAGCCTCAGTACCTGCTCAGGTCTCAGGTGAGTGTGTGTGTGTGTGTGTGTGTGTGTGCGTGTGTGTGTGTGTGTGTGTGTGTGTGTGTGTGTGTGCGTGCGTGCGTGTGTGTGTGTGTGTGTGTGTGTGTGTGTGTGTGTGTGTGTGTGTGTGTGTGTGTGTGTGTGTGTGTGTGTGTGTGTGTGTATCAGGGGGCCAACGGGCATTCTCATGAACTGTCTCATCATCGATGTTCTTCTCTGCCTCTGTGTTCTTCTTCTCTGTATTCTCTCTACAACTAAAGATAAACAGAGTTACCATATAAACACACCTTAGTGATGAATGAAAATGGAAATGTATCCCTGTGTTAACGATCTACAGTCAGAGTAATACAAGTCTTTCACCCAGTGAAGACATGCCGAGCTGGAAAAAGAACGGTTCAGCGTTCACAGATGTCAAGTAGGAGTAACGATTCAGCTAATATTACTGGACAACATCAGGAATGTCCTTCCCTAAACGTGCCAACAGTTTTCCTCCTCTAAGGAGTGATAGGGGTAATTGTTAGAGTGCCTTCCCAATTGGTACCCTATTCCCTATGTAGTGCACTACTTTTAACCAGAGCCCCATAGGGTTCTTGTTAAAAGTAGTGCACTATATAGGGAAATAGGGTGCCATTTGTGACGCAGACCCTGTTTTACAGACTGCTCATTTTGCTGCCCCTCTACAACCTGTCTCTGGTTAGACAGATGCAGAGGGCTTAGCTTGACGAGTATTATTCTGCCTGGCGCGACGGGCCAAGACAAATTGTTCTTGGTTTTTTAGTTGTCAGCTAGTAGTCTGGGCTTTGGGAGCGGTTTTGTTTTTTTAATGTTACGTTTCTGTGGTTATGAATGTTGTCAGGAGGTTGATTAAAACTCAGAGTTTTGGCCGAGTCTCAATGGACAGAGACGTCACTTTAAATCACCCAGAGCTGCTTTTAGTAGAGTGAGAAAGGTTGACGGTGAGAAACAAGAGACTCTCATGACGGACAGACGGAGAATGAGAAACCCCAAGGAAGGATATTACTTTATTACTTATTAAGCCAAACGTCTGCCTCTTGATTTGTTCCCATGAATAACAGACGAGGTACAGTAATGTTACCCACAAAGCACCTCAATGTCTCAATTAACTATTTATGACGGTAATAAGATCCATTATCCAACATTCTGTAGAAGAAAAAAAAACATTATGACAGACATTTAAGAAATATCCTTATTTTTCTTCTACTTCATTGATTGATGATCGATTGATCGGTTAATCAATATCACTCTTGTATTCCCCAGCGGCTTCATCTCACTTGAAAACAGATCCTATGTGTTGGAGCCGTCACCGGATCCCTCCAGTGGATCCCACAGGATCTACCGATCAGAACAGCTGAACCTCACACCTGGCTCGTGTGGCCACGGCATCAACACATCGCTGGTTCACGGAGTCACCCAGAACACCCACAACCAATCAGACAGCCCCTTCGGAGCCTTCAGCACCAGGGTAAGCGGCGTACATGGAATACCGTGGCTGCGTTTACACAGGCAGCAACCAATTCTGATCTTTTGACCAATCAGATCAGAATCTTTTGCCAATATTTAGGCAATATATCATAATTGGGCTTCTTGTGTAAACACAGCCATAGTCTCATAACCTAAATGTTCCATTTCAACATTTTGCACAACAACAAAAAATGAATGTTTAGCTCATGAGGCTCAAAGACATAGTGTATCTGTATATATATATATATATATATCTGGAATGGGCTAGAGATCTTCTAGAATTCTCTAGGAAAACATTAACGTTGTCTTTATGTCCGTCTACAGATACTCTGTAATGTAGATAAAGATGAGAGGTATAGAGATACTAAAGGTCAGAGATACTCTGTAATGTAGTTAAAGATGAGAGGTATAGAGATACTAAAGGTCAGAGATACTCTGTAATGTAGATAAAGATGAGAGGTATAGAGATACTAAAGGTCAGAGATACTCTGTAATGTAGATAAAGATGAGAGGTATAGAGATACTAAAGGTCAGAGATACTCTGTAATGTAGATAAAGATGAGAGGTATAGAGATACTAAAGGTCAGAGATACTCTGTAATGTAGATAAAGATGAGAGGTATAGAGATACTAAAGGTCAGAGATACTCTGTAATGTAGATAAAGATGAGAGGTATAGAGATATTAAAGGTCAGAGATACTCTGTAATGTAGATAAAGATGAGAGGTATAGAGATATTAAAGGTCAGAGATACTCTGTAATGTAGATAAAGATGAGAGGTATAGAGATACTAAAGGTCAGAGATACTCTGTAATGTAGATAAAGATGAGAGGTATAGAGATACTAAAGGTCAGAGATACTCTGTAATGTAGATAAGATGAGAGGTATAGAGATACTAAAGGTCAGAGAGACTCTGTAATGTAGATAAAGATGAGAGGTATAGAGATACTAAAGGTCAGAGATACTCTGTAATGTAGATAAAGATGAGAGGTATAGAGATACTAAAGGTCAGAGAGGTTCATTCTGTTTGGGTCATTCTGTTTGGGTTCATTCTGTTTGGTTTCATTCTGTTTGGTTCATTCTGTTTGGTTCATTCTGTTTGGTTCATTCTGTTTGGTTCATTCTGTTTGGTTCATTTTGTTTGGGTCATTCTGTTTGGGTCATTCTGTTTGGGTTCATTCTGTTTGGTTCATTCTGTTTGGTTCATTCTATTTGGTTCCTTCTGTTTGGTTCATTCTGTTTGGTTCATTCTGTTTAGTTCATTCTGTTCGGTTCATTCTATTTGGTTCATTCTGTTTGGTTCATTCTGTTTGGTTCATTCTGTTCGGTTCATTCTATTTGGTTCATTCTGTTTGGTTCATTCTGTTTGGTTCATTCTGTTTAGTTCATTCTGTTCGGTTCATTCTGTTTGAGTTCATTCTGTTTGGGTTCATTCTGTTTGGGTTCATTCTGTTTGGGTTCATTCTGTTTGGTTCATTGTGTTTGGTTCATTCTGTTTGGTTCATTCTGTTTGGGTTCATTCTGTTTGGTTCATTCTGTTCGGTTCATTCTGTTCGGTTCATTCTATTTGGTTCATTCTGTTCGGTTCATTCTATTTGGTTCATTCTGTTCGGTTCATTCTGTTCGGTTCATTCTGTTTGGTTCATTCTGTTAATAACACTTTCTTTTGTTCATACTTCCCACGTTGTGTCGGAGCTCCGTGTGTCCTGTCTACTGTGTGTTATTTAAGTTACATTTTACATTTACATTTTAGTCATTTAGCAGACGCCCTTATCCAGAGCGACTTACAGTAGTGAATGCATACATTTCATTTCATTCCATCCGTCTGAGATGGGAGGAGAGAGGGAGGGACGCTGACAGAGAGATACTGTAGTGTCCTGAACCGTCTGAGATGGGAGGAGGGAGGGAGGGAGGGAGGGAGAGATACTGTAGTGTCCTGAACCGTCTGAGATGGGAGGAGGGAGGGAGGGAGGGAGGGAGGGAGGGAGGGAGGGAGGGAGGGAGGGAGGGAGAGAGATACTGTAGTGTCCTGAACCGTCTGAGATGGGAGGAGGGAGGGAGGGAGGGAGGGAGGGAGGGGAGGGAGGGAGAGAGATACTGTAGTGTCCTGAACCGTCTGAGATGGGAGGGAGGGAGGGAGGGAGGGAGGGAGGGAGGGAGGGAGGGATGCTGACAGAGAGATACTGTAGTGTCCTGAACCGTCTGAGATGGGAGGAGGGAGGGAGGGAGGGAGGGAGGGAGGGAGGGAGGAGGGAGGAAGGGAGGGAGGGAGGGAGGGAGGGAGGGAGGGAGGGAGGGAGAGAGATACTGTAGTGTCCTGAACCGTCTGAGATGGGAGGAGGGAGGGAGGGAGGGAGGGAGGGAGATACTGTAGTGTCCATGTGATTTAAAGCTGTTTTGACTTTGTCCTCTGTTTTATCACTGGACTGGAAAAGAATGACGGCTAGACTATTAGCTGTGGATTTATGTGCCTCTGCCAGTATGGTGTCGTATGCAGCTGTAGAATACAATACAATAGATTCCTAATGGTTCTGTATGCAGCTGTAGAATACAGTACAATAGGTTCCTAATAGTTCTGTATGCAGCTGTAGAATACAGTAGAATAGAATAGATTCCTAATAGTTCTGTATGCAGCTGTCCTTGTAACTGCTCCTTCTCCTGCTCCAAAATGGTGGCCGGTGGCATCAAAGACTCTAATTGGCCAATACATAATAGCATCAGAAACCCAGGTTTTAGAACGCTTGCAAAAGGATAGAGCACACACACACACACACACACACACACACACACACACACACACACACACACACACACACACACACACACACACACACACACACACACACACACACACACACACACACACACACAGTCTTGTACAGCTAACCTTGTGGGGACACACAATTCAGTCCCATTCAAAATCCTATTTTCCCTAACCTTTAACCCGTACTCTTACCCTAACCTTAACCCAAAAACATAACCTTAACCCCAACCCTAATCCTAACCCTTAATGTAACCAGAGACACCTGATTCCCTACGTAGTGCACTACATTTAACCAGAGACACCTGATTCCCTACGTAGTGCACTACATTTAACCAGAGACACCTGATTCCCTACGTAGTGCACTACATTTAACCAGAGACACCTGATTCCCTACGTAGTGCACTACATTTAACCAGAGACGCCTGATTCCCTACGTAGTGCACTACATTTAACCAGAGACACCTGATTCCCTACGTAGTGCACTACATTTAACCAGAGACACCTGATTCCCTACGTAGTGCACTACATTTAACCAGAGGCACCTGATTCCCTACGTAGTGCACTACATTTAACCAGAGACACCTGATTCCCTACGTAGTGCACTACATTTAACCAGAGGCACCTGATTCCCTACGTAGTGCACTACATTTAACCAGAGACACCTGATTCCCTACGTAGTGCACTACATTTAACCAGAGACACCTGATTCCCTACGTAGTGCACTACATTTAACCAGAGCCCCGTGCGACTAGTTCATTTCTC
>NW_021822894.1:17500-26866 GCF_901001165.1 Salmo trutta | reverse complement strand
AGAGAGAGAGAGACAGAGGACAGAGAGAGACAGAGACAGACAGAGAGACAGAGAGAGAGAGAGAGAGAGACAGAGAGAGAGAGACAGAGAGACAGAGAGAGAGAGAGAGAGAGAGAGAGAGAGAGAGAGAGAGAGACAGAGAGAGACAGAGAGAGAGAGAGAGAGAGAGAGATAGAGAGAGAGAGAGAGAGAGAGAGAGAGAGAGAGAGAGAGAGAGAGAGAGAGAGAGAATATGGGGGTTCAATTCAAATGGCTTTATTGGCTGCTGAGTGGCGCAGCGGTCTAAATGGTTAAGTAGAAAAGGGAAAATAAATGAACATAAATATTGGTTGTATTTACAATGGTGTTTGTTCTTCACTGGTTGACCTTTTCTTGTGGCAACAGGTTACACATCTTGCTGCTGTGATGGAACACTGTGGTATTTCACCCAGTAGATATGGGAGTTTATCACAACTGGATTTGTTTTCAAATTCTTTGTGGATCTGTGTAATCTGAGGGAAATATGTGTCTCTAATATGGTCATATATTTGGCAGGAGGTTAGGAAGTGCAGCTCAGTTTCCAGCTCATTTTGTGGGCAGTGTTGCACATAGCCTGTCTTCTCTTGAGAGCCAGGCTTCTCTTGCCTTCTCTTGTCTCTGACAGTGAATGAAGGTCAGTGTGACAGAGCCTGTTTTCTCTTGTCTCTAACAGTAAATGAAGGTCAGTGTGACAGAGCCTGTCTTCTCTTGTCTCTGACAGTAAATGAAGGTCAGTGTGACAGAGCCCCAGTAGTTATCCAGTTAACACCTTGTATTTAATGTGTATGGACTGTGATGAGGGGAAGTTATTGAGGACAGACTGAGAGAGAGTAGGAACTGGCTGTCACAGCATCATGCTGCCTTTGTCAGGTTCATCAGTGGTTTGATGTAAAGCAGCCCAGTATTCTCACCTCCTCCTCCTACTTCCTCCTCCCCCCTCCTTCTGCCACTCCTCCCTCATCTCCTCCTGCCCCTCACCTCTTCCTCCCTCCTCCTCCTCCTACTTCCTCCTCCCCCCTCCGTCTGCCCCTCCTCCCTCATCTCCTCCTGCCCCTCACCTCTTCCTCCCTCCTCCTCCTCCTACTTCCTCCTCCCCCCTCCTTCTGCCCCTCCTCCCTCATCTCCTCCTGCCCCTCACCTCTTCCTCCCTCCTCCTCCTCCTCCTACTTCTTCCTCCCCCTCCTTCTGCCCCTCCTCCCTCATCTCCTCCTGCCCCTCACCTCTTCCTCCCTCCTCCTCCTCCTACTTCCTCCTCCCCCCCTCCTTCTGCCCCTCCTCCCTCATCTCCTCCTGCCCCTCACCTCTTCCTCCCTCCTCCTCCTCCTCCTACTTCTTCCTCCCCCTCCTTCTGCCCCTCCTCCCTCATCTCCTCCTGCCTCTCACCTCCTTCCTCCTCCTCCTCCCTCTTCTTTTTCCTCCTCCTCCCCCCTCCTTCTGCCCCTCCTCCCTCATCTCCTCCTGCCCCTCACCTCCTCCCTCCTCCTCCTCCTACTTCTTCCTCCCCCCTCCTTCTGCCCCTCCTCCCTCATCTCCTCCTGCCCCTCACCTCCCTCCTCCTCCTCCTCCTACTTCTTCCTCCCCCCCTTCTGCCCCTCCTCCCTCATCTCCTCCTGCCCCTCACCTCCTCCCTCCTCCTCCCTCCTCCTCAGTTCCAGAAACAAGGGAAGGATGTGGAGAAGGTCAAACAGAGGCTGGCTGAGATCGCCAATTACGTGGACAAGGTAACGACCAAATCAATATCTAGCCTGCGTCCCAAATGATACTCTGTGCACTACTTATGAACAAGGCCCATAGGGGTTAGGGAGTCATTTGACCAGGGCCCATAGGGCTGAGGGAGTCATTTGACCAGGGCCCATAGGGGTAAGGGAGTCATTTGACCAGGGCCCATAGGGGTAAGGGAGTCATTTGACCAGGGCCCATAGGGGTAAGGGAGTCATTTGACCAGGGCCCATAGGGCTGAGGGAGTCATTTGACCAGGGCCCATAGGGGTAAGGGAGTCATTTGACCAGGGCCCATAGGGCTGAGGGAGTCATTTGACCAGGGCCCATAGGGGTAAGGGAGTCATTTGACCAGGGGTAAGGGAGTCATTTGACCAGGGCCCATAGGGGTAAGGGAGTCATTTGACCAGGGCCCATAGGGCTGAGGGAGTCATTTGACCAGGGCCCATAGGGCTGAGGGAGTCATTTGACCAGGGCCCATAGGGGTAAGGGAGTCATTTGACCAGGGCCCATAGGACTGAGGGAGTCATTTGACCAGGGCCCATAGGGCTGAGGGAGTCATTTGACCAGGGCCCATAGGGCTGAGGGAGTCCTTTGACCAGGGCCCATAGGGCTGAGGGAGTCCTTTGACCAGGGCCCATAGGGCTGAGGGAGTCATTTGACCAGGGGTAAGGGAGTCATTTGACCAGGGCCCATAGGGGTAAGGGAGTCATTTGACCAGGGCCCATAGGGCTGAGGGAGTCATTTGACCAGGGCCCATAGGGCTGAGGGAGTCACATTGACCATGGGCCCATAGGGGTAAGGGAGTCATTTGACCAGGGCCCATAGGGGTAAGGGAGTCATTTGACCAGGGCCCATAGGGCTGAGGGAGTCATTTGACCAGGGCCCATAGGGCTGAGGGAGTCATTTGACCAGGGCCCATAGGGGTAATGGAGTCATTTGACCAGGGCCCATAGGGGTAAGGGAGTCATTTGACCAGGGCCCATAGGGCTGAGGGAGTCATTTGACCAGGGCCCATAGGGCTGAGGGAGTCATTTGACCAGGGCCCATAGGGGTAAGGGAGTCATTTGACCAGGGCCCATAGGGGTAAGGGAGTCATTTGACCAGGGCCCACTAGGGCTAAGGGAGTCATTTGACAGGGCCATAGGGCTGAGGGAAGTCATTTGACCAGGGCCCATAGGGACTGAGGGAGTCATTTGACCAGGGCCCATAGGGCTGAGGGAAGTCCTTTGACCAGGGCCCATAGGGCTGAGGGAGTCATTTGACCAGGGCCCATAGGGGTAAGGGAGTCATTTGACCAGGGGGCTTGAGGGAGTCATTTGACCAGGGCCCATAGGGCTGAGGGAGTCATTTGACCAGGGCCCATAGGGCTGAGGGAGTCATTTGACCAGGGCCCATAGGGCTGAGGGAGTCATTTGACCAGGGCCCATAGGGCTGAGGGAGTCATTTGACCAGGGCCCATAGGGCTGAGGGAGTCATTTGACCAGGGCCCATAAGGCTGAGGGAGTCATTTGACCAGGGCCCATAGGGCTGAGGGAGTCATTTGACCAGGGCCCATAGGGCTGAGGGAGTCATTTGACCAGGGCCCATAGGGATGAGGGAGTCCTTCGGGACGCAGACCCAGTCAGATATGAGCTGAGACCAGATGAAACATGATTCCATCCAATGCGTCTCTCTCAGCCTGTTGTGATTGAATGATGAAGGGATGATTGATTCTATAAGTCCACTGAGAACTGGTGTGGAGCTGACATCAATATGGAACGTAATGTGATATAGATGAGGGGTTGAATACCAACCATTTATCATTACTGTTGTAAAGTCAACCACAGATCTTATTAAAAGGTTTGAAGGGTTTTTAAATGAGGAATTTAGAAGGTTTGCTTGGGTACATTCCAGTCACTAGGATACCTCTTCCTCTCTCTCTCTCTCTCTCTCTCTCTCTCTCTCTCTCTCTCTGTCTCTCTCCTCTCTCTCTCTCTCTCTCTCTCGTCTCTCTCTCTCTCTCTCTCTCTCTCTCTCTCTCTCTCTCTCTCTCTCTCTCTTTCTCTTTATTCCTCCCTCCCTCCCCATCCATTCATCCCTCCCCCTCTCTCTCCCTCCCCCCCTCTCTTTCCCTCATCCCCTCTCTCCCTCCCTCCCCATCCACCCCCCTCTCTCTCCCTCCCTCCCCCATCCATCCCTCCCTCCCCCTCTCTTCCCATCCCCCTCTCTCACCCTCCCTCCCTCCCCCATCCACCCCCCTCTCTCCCTCCCCCATCCCTCCCTCCCCCTCTCTTCCCACCCCCCCTCTCTCTCCCTCCCCCATCCATCCCTCCCTCCCCCTCTCTTCCCATCCCCCTCTCTCACCCTCCCTCCCTCCCTCCCCCATCCACCCCCCCCTCTCTCCCTCCCCCATCCCTCCCTCCCCCTCTCTTTCCCTCCCCCTCTCTCTCCCTCCCTCCCCCATCCACCCCCTCTCTCTCCCTCCCCCCCCTCTCTCTCCCTCCCCCATCCCTCCCTCCCCCTCTCTTCCCTTCCCCCTCTCTCACCCCCTCTCTCTCCCTCAGTTCTACCGTGCCCTGAACATCCGTGTAGCTCTGGTGGGGCTGGAGGTGTGGAGCGACCAGGATAGGTGTCCCATCACCCAGGATCCCTTCACCACCCTGCATGAGTTCCTAGACTGGAGGAAACTCAAACTGCTGCCCAACAGGCCCCACGATAATGCACAGCTAGTCAGGTAACTAGTACTATACTAGTACTGTACTACTACTATACTACTACTACTATTATACTACTACTATACTAATACAACTGTACTACTACTATACTACTACTACTATTATACTACTACTATACTAGTACTGTACTACTACTATACTACTACTACTATTATACTACTACTATACTAATACTGTACTACGACTATACTACTACTACTATTATACTACTACTATACTAATACAACTGTATCACTACTATACTAGTACTGTACTACTACTACTACTACTACTACTATTATACTACTACTACTATTATACTACTATTATACTACTACTACTATTATACTACTACTATACTAATACAACTGTACTACTACTATACTAGTACTGTACTACTACTACTACTACTACTACTACTATTATACTACTACTACTATTATACTACTACTATACTAATACAACTGTACTACTACTATACTAGTACTGTACTACTACTATACCACTACTACTATTATACTACTACTACTACTATACTAATACAGCTGTACTACTACTATACTAGTACTGTACTACTACTATACTAGTACTATACTAGTACTGTACTACTACTACTATTATACTACTACTATACTAATACAACTGTACTACAACTATACTAGTACTGTACTACTACTATACCACTACTACTATTATACTACTACTATACTACTACTATACTAGTACTGTACTACCACTATACTACTACTACTATTATACTACTACTATACTACTACTATACTAGTACTGTACTACTACTATACTACTACTACTATTATACTACTACTATACTAATACAACTGTACTACAACTATACTAGTACTGTACTACTACTATACCACTACTACTATTATACTACTACTATACTACTACTATACTAGTACTGTACTACTACTATACTACTACTACTATACTACTAATATACTAGTACTGTACTACTACTATACTACTACTACTATACTACTACTACTATTATACTACTACTATACTAATACAACTGTACCACTACTATACTAGTACTGTACTACTACTATACTACTACTACTATTATACTACTACTATACTAATACAACGGTACTACTGCTATACCACTACTACTCTTATACTACTACTATACTACTACTATACTAGTACTGTACTACTACTATACTACTACTACTATACTACTACTATACTAGTACTGTACTACTACTATACTACTACTACTATTATACTACTACTATACTAATACAACTGTACTACTACTATACTAGTACTGTACTACTACTATACTACTACTACTATTATACTACTACTATACTAATACAACTGTACTACTACTATACTACTACTACTATTATACTACTACTATACTAATACAACTGTACTACTACTATACTAGTACTGTACTACTACTATACCACTATTACTATTATACTACTACTATACTAATACAACTGTACTACTACTATACTAGTACTGTACTACTACTATACTACTATTATACTACTACTATACTAATACAACTGTACTTCTACTCTACTACCACTACACTACTGCTATACGACTACTATACTACTTCTACTATACTGCTGCTATACTATTACTGTACTACTACTACACTACTACTATACTACTACTACTACTACTATTATACTACTACTACTATTATACTACTACTATACTAATACAACTGTACTACTACTATACTAGTACTGTACTACTACTATACCACTACTACTATTATACTACTACTACTACTATACTAATACAGCTGTACTACTACTATACTAGTACTGTACTACTACTATACTAGTACTATACTAGTACTGTACTACTACTACTATTATACTACTACTATACTAATACAACTGTACTACAACTATACTAGTACTGTACTACTACTATACCACTACTACTATTATACTACTACTATACTACTACTATACTAGTACTGTACTACTACTATACTACTACTACTATTATACTACTACTATACTACTACTATACTAGTACTGTACTACTACTATACTACTACTACTATTATACTACTACTATACTAATACAACTGTACTACAACTATACTAGTACTGTACTACTACTATACCACTACTACTATTATACTACTACTATACTACTACTATACTAGTACTGTACTACTACTATACTGCTACTACTATACTACTACTATACTAGTACTGTACTACTACTATACTACTACTACTATACTACTACTACTATTATACTACTACTATACTAATACAACTGTACCACTACTATACTAGTACTGTACTACTACTATACTACTACTACTACTATTATACTACTACTATACTAATACAACGGTACTACTGCTATACCACTACTACTCTTATACTACTACTATACTACTACTATACTAGTACTGTACTACTACTATACTACTACTACTATACTACTACTATACTAGTACTGTACTACTACTATACTACTACTACTATTATACTACTACTATACTAATACAACTGTACTACTACTATACTAGTACTGTACTACTACTATACTACTACTACTATTATACTACTACTATACTAATACAACTGTACTACTACTATACTACTACTACTATTATACTACTACTATACTAATACAACTGTACTACTACTATACTAGTACTGTACTACTACTATACCACTATTACTATTATACTACTACTATACTAATACAACTGTACTACTACTATACTAGTACTGTACTACTACTATACTACTATTATACTACTACTATACTAATACAACTGTACTTCTACTCTACTACCACTACACTACTGCTATACGACTACTATACTACTTCTACTATACTGCTGCTATACTATTACTGTACTACTACTACACTACTACTATACTACTACTACTGTGCTACTATACTACTACTGAGGATAATAGCAGACGATATTGCCACTCCTATATTGCCACATCGTCAATTTAAGCCTACTAGAGAGCAGCGTGTGCCCTCAGGCCTGGAGGGAAGCTAAAGTCATTCCACTACCCAAGAATAGTAAAGCCCCCTTTACTGGCTCAAATAGCCGACCAATCAGCCTGTTACCAACCCTTAGTAAACTTCTGGAAAAAATGGTGTTTGACCAGATACAATGCTATTTCACAGTAAACAAATTGACAACAGAATTTCAGCACGCTTGTAGGGAAGGACATTCAACAAGCACAGGACTTACACAAATAACTGATGATTGGCTGAGAGAAATTGATGATAAAATGATTGTGGGGGCTGCCTTGTTAGACTTCAGTGCAGCTTTTGACATTATCGATCATAGTCTGCTGCTGGAAAAACATATGTGTTATGGCTTTACACCCCCTGCTATAATGGCTTTACACCCCCTGCTATAATGTGGATGAAGAGTTACCTGTCTAACAGAACACAGAGGTTGGTCTTTAATGGAAGCCTCTCAAATATAATCCAATTAGAATCAGGAATTCCCCAGGGTAGCTGTTTAGGCCCCTTGCTTTTTAAAATGTTTACTAACGACATGCCACTGACTTTGAGTAAAGCCAGAGCGTCTATGTATGCGGATGACTCAACACTATACACGTCAGCTACTACAGCGACTGAAATGACTGCAACACTTAACAAAGAGCTGCAGTTCGTTTCAGAGTGGAATAAGGAGTAAGTTAGCCCTAAATATTTCTAAAACTAAAAGCATTGTATTTTGAACAAAACACTCACTAAACCCCTAAACCTCAACTAAATCTTGTAATAAATGATGTGGAAATTGAGCAAGTTGAGATGACTAAACTGCTTGGAGTAACCCTAGATTGTAAACTGTCATAGTCAAAACATATTGATGCAGTAGTAGCTAAGACGGGGAGAAGTCTGTCTATAATAAAGCGCTGCTCTGCCTTCTTCTTAACAACACTATCAACAAGGCAGGTCCTACAGGCCCTAGTTTTGTCACACCTTGACTACTGTTCAGTCGTGTGGTCAGGTGCCACAAAAAAAGGACTTAGGGAAATTGCAATTGGCTCAGAACAGGGCAGCACGGCTGGCCCTTGGATGTACACAGAGAGCTAATATTAATAATATACATGTCAATCTCTCCTGGCTGAAAGTAGAGGAGAGAATGACTTCATCACTACTTTTATTTATGAGAGGTATTGATATGTTGAATGCACCGAGCTGTCTGTCTAAACTACTGGCACACAGCTCGGACACACATGTATACCCCACAAGACATGTCACCAGAGGTCTGTTTAAACTACTGGCAAACAGCTCATACACCCATCCATACCCCACAAGACATGCCACCAGAGGTCTGTTTAAACTACTGGCACACAGCTCAGACACCCATCCATACCCCACAAGACATGCCACCAGAGGTCTGTTTAAACTACTGGCACACAGCTCAGACACCCATCCATACCCCACAAGACATGCCACCAGAGGTCTGTCTAAACCACTGGCACACAGCTCAGACACCCATGTATACCCTACAAGACATGCCACCAGAGATCTCTTCACAGTCCCCAAGTCCAGAACAGACTATGGAAGGCGCACAGTACTACATAGAGCCATGACTACATGGAACTCTATTCCACATCAGGTGACTGATGCAGCAGGAGAATCAGATTTATAAAACACCTTATGGAACAGCAGGGACTGTGAAGCAACACAAACACAGGCACAGACACACACACACACACACACACACACACACACACACACACACACACACACACACACACACACACACACACACACGTACACACACACACACACGCACACACACACACACCCATGATAACATACCCATATATACATACACATGGATTTAGTACTGTAGATATGTGGTAGTGGTGGATTAGGGGCCTGAGGGCACACAGTGTGTTGTGAAATCTTTATAATGTTTTTAAAATGTGTATAAA
>NW_021822894.1:0-12500 GCF_901001165.1 Salmo trutta | reverse complement strand
ACCGGTACAGAGTCAGTGTGGAGGCTATATACAGGGTGTTACGGTACAGAGTCAGTGTGGAGGCTATATACAGGGAGTACCGGTACAGAGTCAATGTGGAGGCTATATACAGGGGGTACCGGTACAGAGTCAATGTGGAGGCTATATACAGGGGGGTACCGGTACAGAGTCAATGTGGAGGCTATATACAGGGGGTACCGGTACAGAGTCAATGTGGAGGCTATATACAGGGGGTACCGGTACAGAGTCAATGTGGAGGCTATATACAGGGGGGTACCGGTACAGAGTCAATGTGGAGGCTATATACAGGGGGTACCGGTACAGAGTCAATGTGGAGGCTATATACAGGGGGTACGGTACAGAGTCAATGTGGAGGCTATATACAGGGTGTTACGGTACAGAGTCAATGTGGAGGCTATATACAGGGTGTTACGGTACAGAGTCAATGTGGAGGCTATATACAGGGGGTACCGGTACAGAGTCAATGTGGAGGCTATATACAGGGGGTACCGGTACAGAGTCAATGTGGAGGCTATATACAGGGGGTACCCGGTACAGAGTCAATGTGGAGGCTATATACAGGGGGTACCGGTACAGAGTCAAATGTGGAGGCTATATACAGGGGGGTACCGGTACAGAGTCAATGTGGAGGCTATATACAGGGGGTACTGGTACAGAGTCAATGTGGAGGCTATATACAGGGGGTACCGGTACAGAGTCAATGTGGAGGCTATATACAGGGGGTACCGGTACAGAGTCAATGTGGAGGCTATATACAGGGGGGTACCGGTACAGAGTCAATGTGGAGGCTATATACAGGGTGTTACGGTACAGAGTCAATGTGGAGGCTATATACAGGGTGTTACGGTACAGAGTCATTGTGGAGGCTATATACAGGGGGGTACCGGTACAGAGTCAATGTGGAGGCTATATACAGGGGGTACCGGTACAGAGTCAATGTGGAGGCTATATACAGGGGGTACCGGTACAGAGTCAATGTGGAGGCTATATACAGGGGGTACCGGTACAGAGTCAATGTGGAGGCTATATACAGGGGGTACCGGTACAGAGTCAATGTGGAGGCTATATACAGGGGGTACCGGTACAGAGTCAATGTGGAGGCTATATACAGGGGGTACCGGTACAGAGTCAATGTGGAGGCTATATACAGGGTGTTACTGTACAGAGTCAATGTGGAGGCTATATACAGGGTGTTACTGTACAGAGTCAATGTGGAGGCTATATACAGGGGGGTACCGGTACAGAGTCAATGTGGAGGCTATATACAGGGGGTACCGGTACAGAGTCAATGTGGAGGCTATATACAGGGGGTACCGGTACAGAGTCAATGTGGAGGCTATATACAGGGGGTACCGGTAAAGAGTCAATGTGGAGGCTATATACAGGGGGTACCGGTACAGAGTCAATGTGGAGGCTATATACAGGGGGTACCGGTACAGAGTCAATGTGGAGGCTATATACAGGGTGTACCAGTACAGAGTCAATGTGGAGGCTATATACAGGGGGTACCGGTACAGAGTCAATATGGAGGCTATATACAGGGGTACCGGTACAGAGTCAATGTGGAGGCTATATACAGGGGGTACCGGTACAGAGTCAATGTGGAGGCTATATACAGGGGCTACCGGTACAGAGTCAATGTGGAGGCTATATACAGGGTGTTACGGTACAGAGTCAATGTGGAGGCTATATACAGGGTGTTACGGTACAGAGTCATTGTGGAGGCTATATACAGGGGGTACCGGTACAGAGTCAATGTGGAGGCTATATACAGGGGGTACCGGTACAGAGTCAATGTGGAGGCTATATACAGGGGGTACCGGTACAGAGTCAATGTGGAGGCTATATACAGGGGTACCGGTACAGAGTCATGTGAGGCTATATACAGGGGTACCGGTACAGAGTCAATGTGGAGGCTATATACAGGGGGTACCGGTACAGAGTCAATGTGGAGGCTATATCAGGGTGTACCGGTACAGAGTCAATGTGGAGGCTATATACAGGGGGTACCGGTACAGAGTCAATGTTGAGGCTATATACAGGGGGGTACTGGTACAGAGTCAATGTGGAGGCTATATACAGGGGGTACCGGTACAGAGTCAATGTGGAGGCTATATACAGGGGGTACCGGTACAGAGTCAATGTGGAGGCTATATACAGGGGGTGCCGGTAAAGAGTCAGTGTGGAGGCTATATACAGGGTGTACCGGTACAGAGTCAATGTGGAGGCTATATACAGGGGGTTACGGTACAGAGTCAGTGTGGAGGCTATATACAGGGTGTACCGGTACAGAGTCAATGTGGAGGCTATATACAGGGGGTTACTTTACAGAGTCAGTGTGGAGGCTATATACAGGGTGTACCGGTACAGAGTCAGTGTGGAGGCTATATACAGGGGGTACCGGTACAGAGTCAATGTGGAGGCTATATACAGGGTGTACCGGTACAGAGTCAGTGTGGAGGCTATATACAGGGGGTACCGGTACAGAGTCAATGTGGAGGCTATATACAGGGGGTACCGGTACAGAGTCAATGTGGAGGCTATATACAGGGGGTACCGATACAGAGTCAATGTGGAGGCAATATACAGGGGGTACCGGTACAGAGTCAATGTGGAGGCTATATACAGGGGGTACCGATACAGAGTCAATGTGGAGGCTATATACAGGGGGTACCGGTACAGAGTCAATGTGGAGGCTATATACAGGGTGTTACGGTACAGAGTCAATGTGGAGGCTATATACAGGGGGTACCGGTACAGAGTCAATGTGGAGGCTATATACAGGGGGTACCGGTACAGAGTCAATGTGGAGGCTATATACAGGGTGTTACGGTACAGAGTCAATGTGGAGGCTATATACAGGGGGTACCGGTACCGAGTCAATGTGGAGGCTATATACAGGGGGTACAGGTACCGAGTCAATGTGGAGGCTATATACAGGGGGGTACCGGTACCGAGTCAATGTGGAGGCTATATACAGGGTGTTACGGTACAGAGTCAATGTGGAGGCTATATACAGGGGGGTACCGGTACCGAGTCAATGTGGAGGCTATATAAAGGGTGTTACGGTACAGAGTCAATGTGGAGGCTATATACAGGGGGTACCGGTACAGAGTCAATGTGGAGGCTATATACAGGTGTACCGGTACAGAGTCAATGTGGAGACTATATACAGGGGGTACCGGTACAGAGTCAATGTGGAGGCTATATACAGGGTGTTACGGTACAGAGTCAATGTGGAGGCTATATACAGGGTGTTACGGTACAGAGTCATTGTGGAGGCTATATACAGGGGGTACCGGTACAGAGTCAATGTGGAGGCTATATACAGGGGGGTACCGGTACAGAGTCAATGTGGAGGCTATATACAGGGGGTACCGGTACAGAGTCAATGTGGAGGCTATATACAGGGGTACCGGTACAGAGTCAATGTGGAGGCTATATACAGGGGGTACCGGTACAGAGTCAATGTGGAGGCTATATACAGGGGGTACCGGTACAGAGTCAATGTGGAGGCTATATACAGGGTGTACCGGTACAGAGTCAGTGTGGAGGCTATATACAGGGGGTACCGGTACAGAGTCAATGTGGAGGCTATATACAGGGGGTACTGGTACAGAGTCAATGTGGAGGCTATATACAGGGGTTACCGGTACAGAGTCAATGTGGAGGCTATATACAGGGGGTACCGGTACAGAGTCAATGTGGAGGCTATATACAGGGGGGTACCGATACAGAGTCAATGTGGAGGCTATATACAGGGGGTACCGGTACAGAGTCAATGTGGAGGCTATATACAGGGTGTTACGGTACAGAGTCAATGTGGAGGCTATATACAGGGGGTACCGGTACAGAGTCAATGTGGAGGCTATATACAGGGTGTTACGGTACAGAGTCAATGTGGAGGCTATATACAGGGGGTACCGGTACCGAGTCAATGTGGAGGCTATATACAGGGGGTACAGGTACCGAGTCAATGTGGAGGCTATATACAGGGGGTACCGGTACCGAGTCAATGTGGAGGCTATATACAGGGTGTTACGGTACAGAGTCAATGTGGAGGCTATATACAGGGGGTACCGGTACCGAGTCAATGTGGAGTCTATATAAAGGGTGTTACGGTACAGAGTCAATGTGGAGGCTATATACAGGGGGTACCGGTACAGAGTCAATGTGGAGGCTATATACAGGTGTACCGGTACAGAGTCAATGTGGAGACTATATACAGGGGGTACCGGTACCGAGTAAATGTGGAGGCTATATACAGGGGGTACCGGTACCGAGTCAATGTGGAGGCTATATACAGGGTGTTACGGTACAGAGTCAATGTGGAGGCTATATACAGGGGGTACCGGTACAGAGTCAATGTGGAGGCTATATACAGGGGGTACCAGTACAGAGTCAATGTGGAGGCTATATACAGGGGGGTACCGGTACAGAGTCAATGTGGAGGCTATATACAGGGGGTACCGGTACCGAGCCAATGTGGAGGCTATATACAGGGGGTAGCGGTACCGAGCCAATGTGGAGGCTATATACAGGGTGTTACGGTACAGAGTCAATGTGGAGGCTATATACAGGGGGTACCGGTACAGAGTCAATGTGGAGGCTATATACAGGGGGTACCGGTACCGAGTCAATGTGGAGGCTATATACAGGGGGTACCGGTACCGAGCCAATGTGGAGGTTATATACAGGGGGTACCGGTACCGAGCCAATGTGGAGGCTATATACAGGGGGTACCGGTACAGAATCAATGTGGAGGCAATATACAGGGGGTACCGGTACAGAATCAATGTGGAGGCTATATACAGGGGGTACCGGTACAGAGTCAATGTGGAGGCTGTATACAGGGGGTACCGGTACAGAGTCAATGTGGAGGCTGTATACAGGGGGTACAGGTACCGAGTCAGTGTGCGGGGGTACAGGTTAGTTAATATTGGCTCTGTATTACTGATGGATTCTATTGGCTCTGTATTACAGCTGGATCCTATTGGCTCTGTATTACAGCTGGATCCTATTGGCTCTGTATTACAGCTGGATCCTATTGGCTCTGTATTACAGCTGGAATCCTATTGGCTCTGTATTACAGCTGGATCCTATTGGCTCTGTATTACAGCTGGATCCTATTGGCTCTGTATTACAGATGGATCCTATTGGCTCTGTATTGCAGCTGGAATCCTATTGGCTCTGTATTACAGCTGGAATCCTATTGGCTCTGTATTACAGATGGATGCTATTGGCTCTGTATTACAGATGGATCCTATTGGCTCTGTATTACAGCTGGATTCCTATTGGCTCTGTATTACAGCTGGATCCTATTGGCTCTGTATTACAGCTGGATCCTATTGGCTCTGTATTACAGCTGGTTCCTATTGGCTCTGTATTACAGCTGGATCCTATTGGCTCTGTATTACAGCTGGATCCTATTGGCTCTGTATTACAGCTGGAATCCTATTGGCTCTGTATTACAGCTGGAATCCTATTGGCTCTGTATTACAGCTGGATTCTATTGGCTCTGTATTGCAGCTGGAATCCTATTGGCTCTGTATTACAGCTGGATCCTATTGGCTCTGTATTACAGCTGGAATCCTATTGGCTCTGTATTACAGCTGGAATCCTATTGGCTCTGTATTACAGCTGGATCCTATTGGCTCTGTATTGCAGCTGGAATCCTATTGGCTCTGTATTACAGCTGAATCCTATTGGCTCTGTATGACAGCTGGATCCTATTGGCTCTGTAATACAGCTGGATTCCTATTGGCTCTGTATTACAGCTGGATCCTATTGGCTCTGTATTACAGCTGGATCCTTTTGGCTCTGTATTACAGATCAAATCAAATCAAATCAAATCAAATTTATTTATTTTATTTTTTCAAATCAAATTTATTTATATAGCCCTTCGTACATCAGCTGAAATCTCAAAGTGCTGTACAGAAACCCAGCCTAAAACCCCAAACAGCAAGCAATGCATGTGAAAGAAGCACGGTGGCTGGGAAAAACTCCCTAGGAAAAACTCCTGAGAAAGGCCAAAAACCTAGGAAGAAACCTAGAGAGGAACCAGGCTATGAGGGGTGGCCAGTCCTCTTCTGGCTGTGCCGGGTGGATATTATAACAGAACATGGTCAAGATGTTAAAATGTTCGTAAATGACCAGCATGGTCAAATAATAATAAGCATAGTAGTTGTCGAGGGTGCAACAAGCACGTCCGGTGAACAGGTCAGGGTTCCGTAGCCGCAGGCAGAACAGTTGAAACTGGAGCAGCAGCATGGCCAGGTGGACTGGGGACAGCATGGATCCTATTGGCTCTGTATTGCAGCTGGAATCCTATTGGCTCTGTATTACAGCTGGAATCCTATTGGCTCTGTATTACAGATGGATGCTATTGGCTCTGTATTACAGATGGATCCTATTGGCTCTGTATTACAGCTGATTCCTATTGGCTCTGTATTACAGCTGGATCCTATTGGCTCTGTATTACAGCTGGATCCTATTGGCTCTGTATTACAGCTGGTTCCTATTGGCTCTGTATTACAGCTGGATCCTATTGGCTCTGTATTACAGCTGGTTTCTATTGGCTCTGTATTACAGCTGGATTCTATTGGCTCTGTATTACAGCTGGAATCCTATTGGCTCTGTATTACAGCTGGAATCCTATTGGCTCTGTATTACAGCTGGATTCTATTGGCTCTGTATTACAGCTGGATCCTATTGGCTCTGTATTACAGCTGGATCCTATCGGCTCTGTATTACAGCTGGAATCCTATTGGCTCTGTATTACAGCTGGAATCCTATTGGCTCTGTATTACAGCTGGATCCTATTGGCTCTGTATTACAGCTGGATCCTATTGGCTCTGTATTACAGCTGGAATCCTATTGGCTCTGTATTACAGCTGAATCCTATTGGCTCTGTATTACAGCTGGATCCTATTGGCTCTGTAATACAGCTGGATTCCTATTGGCTCTGTATTACAGCTGGATCCTATTGGCTCTGTATTACAGCTGGATCCTATTGGCTCTGTATTACAGATGGATCCTATTGGCTCTGTATTGCAGCTGGAATCCTATTGGCTCTGTATTACAGCTGGAATCCTATTGGCTCTGTATTACAGATGGATGCTATTGGCTCTGTATTACAGATGGATCCTATTGGCTCTGTATTACAGCTGGATTCCTATTGGCTCTGTATTACAGCTGGATCCTATTGGCTCTGTATTACAGCTGGATCCTATTGGCTCTGTATTACAGCTGGTTCCTATTGGCTCTGTATTACAGCTGGATCCTATTGGCTCTGTATTACAGCTGGTTTCTATTGGCTCTGTATTACAGCTGGATTCTATTGGCTCTGTATTACAGCTGGAATCCTATTGGCTCTGTATTACAGCTGGAATCCTATTGGCTCTGTATTACAGCTGGATGCTAGTGTGGTGCAGAGCTAGTGCCATGCGATAGTGCCGTGCGACAGCGCCGTGCGACAGCGCCGTGCGTCAGCGCCGTGCGACAGCGCCGTGCGACAGCCCCGTGCGACAGCGCCGTGCGACAGCGCCGTGCGACAGCCCCGTGCGACAGCGCCGTGCGACAGCCCCGTGCGACAGCACCGTGCGACAGCGTCCAGTCTGGTGTTTATTTCTGTCCCCTGTGTTCTGTTCTGGACCACGGAGTGGAGGAGGATAAATAACTTGGAAAAGCCTCTGCTAGACCCAACTAGATGGTTTATTACGTCTTGACTTTCTCTAAAGTAATTAAGTCTTGCTTGATAGATTTTCCCCCTTTATATGTGCCAATCTCAAATTATAATAAAAAACAATGAGGGTAAAAACATACATTTGCCTTCATTGTTTTTCATTGTTTTGTTTTTGTTTTACACATTTTTGCTCGACATTCAGGTGCAGAGAAATTGATTACGTAAGGCTATTTTGAGGTTAATTTGAATGAAATTGAATTATATATGTTTTTTATATTACATTTAGGCCTAGAAAACCCTATCTCTTAAGCATTTCCCTGTCTGTGCTGGAATGGAGATTTTGGTTGGTTGGTTGGTTGGTTGGTTGGATGGTTGGTTGGTTGGTTGGTTGGTTGGTTGGATGGTTGGTTGGTTGGTTGGTTGATTGGTTGGTTGGTTGGTTGGTTGGTTGATTGGTTGGTTGGTTGTTTGGTTGATTGATTGGTTGATTGGTTGTTTGGTTGATTGGTTGGTTGGTTGGATGGTTGGTTGATTGGTTGGTTGGTTGGTTGGTTGGTTGTTTGGTTGGTTGGTTGGTTGATTGGATGGTTGGTTGGTTGACTGATTGATTGTTCTTGTTTTTCAGGATCATTCGGACAACCCCCTGGGAGCAGCGGTTACTCTGGCCCACGAACTCGGACACAACTTTGGAATGAACCATGACACCCCAGAGCGGGGGTGTGGCTGCAGGGTGACGGTGGACCGAGGAGGCTGCATCATGACCCCCTCTACTGGGTGAGTTGGAACAGTCCAATATGGCCCCTCCACAAGTTGGAACAGTCCAATATGGCCCCCTCTACAGGGTGAGTTGGAACAGTCCAATATGACCCCCTCTACAGGGTGAGTTGGAACAGTCCAATATGGCCCCCTCTACAGAGTTAGATGGAACAGTCCAATATGGCCCCCTCTACAGAGTGAGTTGGAACAGTCCAATATGACCCCCTGTACAGGGTGAGTTGGAACAGTCCAATATGGCCCCCTCTACAGAGTGAGTTGGAACAGTCCAATATGACCCCCTCTACAGGGTTAGTTGGAACAGTCCAATATGACCCCCTCTACAGGGTTTGTTGGAACAGTCCAATATGGCCCCCTCTACAGGGTTAGTTGGAACAGTCCAATATGACCCCCTCTACAGGGTTAGTTGGAACAGTCCAATATGACCCCCTCTACAGGGTGAGTTGGAACAGTCCAATATGTCCCCCTCTACAGGGTTAGTTGGAACAGTCCAATATGGCCCCCTCTACAGGGTTAGTTGGAACAGTCCAATATGGCCCCCTCTACAGAGTGAGTTGGAACAGTCCAATATGGCCCCCTCTACAGGGTTAGTTGGATCAGTCCAATATGGCCCCCTCTACAGGGTTAGTTGGAACAGTCCAATATGACCCCCTCTACAGGGTGAGTTGGAACAGTCCAATATGGCCCCCTCTACAGGAACAGTCCAATATGACCTCCTCTACAGGGTGAGTTAGAACAGTCCAATATGGCCCCCTCTACAGGGTTAGTTGGAACAGTCCAATATGGCCCCCTCTACAGGAACAGTCCAATATGGCCCCCTCTACAGGGTGAGTTGGAACAGTCCAATATGGCCCCCTCTACAGGGTTAGTTGGAACAGTCCAATATGGCCCCCTCTACAGGGTGAGTTGGAACAGTCCAATATGACCCCCTCTACAGGGTGAGTTGGAACAGTCCAATATGGCCCCCTCTACAGGGTTAGTTGGAACCGTCCAATATGGCCCCCTCTACAAGGTGAGTTGGAACAGTCCAATATGGCCCCCTCTACAGGAACAGTCCAATATGACCCCCTCTACAGGGTTTGTTGGAACAGTCCAATATGGCCCCCTCTACAGGGTTAGTTGGAACAGTCCAATATGACCCCCTCTACAGGGTTAGTTGGAACAGTCCAATATGACCCCCTCTACAGGGTGAGTTGGAACAGTCCAATATGTCCCCCTCTACAGGGTTAGTTGGAACAGTCCAATATGGCCCCCTCTACAGGGTTAGTTGGAACAGTCCAATATGGCCCCCTCTACAGAGTGAGTTGGAACAGTCCAATATGGCCCCCTCTACAGGGTTAGTTGGATCAGTCCAATATGGCCCCCTCTACAGGGTTAGTTGGAACAGTCCAATATGACCCCCTCTACAGGGTGAGTTGGAACAGTCCAATATGGCCCCCTCTACAGGAACAGTCCAATATGACCTCCTCTACAGGGTGAGTTAGAACAGTCCAATATGGCCCCCTCTACAGGGTTAGTTGGAACAGTCCAATATGGCCCCCTCTACAGGAACAGTCCAATATGGCCCCCTCTACAGGGTGAGTTGGAACAGTCCAATATGGCCCCCTCTACAGGGTTAGTTGGAACAGTCCAATATGGCCCCCTCTACAGGGTGAGTTGGAACAGTCCAATATGACCCCCTCTACAGGGTGAGTTGGAACAGTCCAATATGGCCCCCTCTACAGGGTTAGTTGGAACCGTCCAATATGGCCCCCTCTACAAGGTGAGTTGGAACAGTCCAATATGGCCCCCTCTACAGGAACAGTCCAATATGACCCCCTCTACAGGGTGAGTTGGAACAGTCCAATATGGCCCCCTCTACAGGGTTAGTTGGAACAGTCCAATATAGCCCCCTCTACAGGGTTAGTTGGAACAGTCCAATATGGCCCCCTCTACAGGGTTAGTTGGATCAGTCCAATATGCCCCCCTCTACAGGGTTAGTTGGAACAGTCCAATATGACCCCCTCTACAGGGTGAGTTGGAACAGTCCGATCAGTGTCTTTTTGCCTCTCCCTACAGTTGTCAGAGTAGTCACAGTTGGTGACAATGTTTAAATGACAAGTCCAGACACCTTTTTTGTAATTTCACATTTTTGAGAAACTTCCCCCAAACAGCAAATAATTTCCTCATCCTTGTTGTGCAGTATAAACATGAGCAAAGGCTTCCAAAACAACCAAATATGTCCTTTTTGGAAACGGCAAAGCTCTCAGTACAGTGATGCAGGTCTTTAGATGTTGTAGACATTAAATTGTGTCATTCCCGAAGGCTTAGGTAAAATGCAACAGTTGTCCCGAACGCGACTTGAACACAAAACCTTTGGATTGCTAGACGGTTGCGGTATACGCCCAACCGTTCTCTCACACCAACCTCTCTCCTATTGTTTCTGTGTTAAGTAACCTTCTGTCTTACTGAAGGTGTAAAGATTGAGGTAAAATACCACACATCTATCCAGTGTAACCTTCTGTCTTACTGAAGGTGGAAAAATTGAGGTAAAATACCACATGTCTATCCAGTGAGTTCAGTCTGCTATATTACTGTGTTGGAACTCTAGTAGAACACAAAGCCTTAGTTCTCGCAATACTCAACTTTGGCGAGTCCTCCTGACTAGAACATTCTGGGATACGTCCCAAATGGAACCCTGTACTCTATATGGTACCCTGCTGCTGGGTTGTTTGGTTGACCCTGCTGCTGGGTTGTTTGGTTGACCCTGTTGCTGGGTTGTTTGGTTGACCCTGCTGCTGGGTTGTTTGGTTGACCCTGTTGCTGGGTTGTTTGGTTGACCCTGTTGCTGGGTGGTTTGGTTGACCCTGTTGCTGGGTTGTTTGGTTGACACTGTTGCTGGGTGGTTTGGTTGACCCTGTTGCTGGGTGGTTTGGTTGACCCTGTTGCTGGGTTGTTTGGTTGACCCTGCTGCTGGGTTGTTTGGTTGACCCTGTTGCTGGGGGGTTTGGTTGACCCTGCTGCTGGGTTGTTTGGTTGACCCTGCTGCTGGGTTGTTTGGTTGACCCTGCTGCTGGGTTGTTTGGTTGACCCTGCTGCTGGGTTGTTTGGTTGACCCTGCTGCTGGGTTGTTTGGTTGACCCTGTTGCTGGGTTGTTTGGTTCACCCTGCTGCTGGGTGGTTTGGTTGACCCTGCTGCTGGGTTGTTTGGTTGACCCTGCTGCTGGGTTGTTTGGTTGACCCTGCTGCTGGGTTGTTTGGTTGACCCTGCTGCTGGGTTGTTTGGTTGACCCTGTTGCTGGGTTGCAGGCGTTGGTCACTTAGTTTGGTTGTTTACCTTAAAAATAGCAAGGTTGTGTTTTTGATGCTTATTATAATACGTTGATGCTGATTATAATATGTAATAAGTTATCTTAATATGCTGTACACTGAGCTTTATTCCACAGGGAGTGAAGACAGCAGACTGTACACTGAGCTTCATTCTCTCTCTCTCTCAATTCAAGGGGATTTATTGACATGGGAAACATATGTTAACATTGCCAAAGCAAGTGAAATAGATAATAAACAAAAGTGACATAAACATTGATAAATTAACAGTATACATTACACTAACAAAAGTTTCAGAGGAATAGACATTTCAAATGTCATATTATGTCTCTGTCTCTGTGTCTCTCTCTCTCTCTGTGTCTCTCTCTCTCTCTCTCTCTCGCTCAGTTAATGTCAGGTCAGACCAGAGAGTGAAGAGCAGTTCAAACACTCACAGTTCAGTTCCTTATAAACTTTAAAGGCCATGCAGCCACACACACACACACACACACACACACACACACACACAAATCACCTTAGTGCTATTCATTAGCCCGCAGCTACAATTATTTGTTTATATCTCCGGTTGCATGTTGTTCAAGGCAGGCGATCGGCAGCTATTTCAAAGCAACACACACATACACAGCTGGGTTACTAACCTGCAGGAGAGGAGAGGAGGGGAGAGGAGAGGAGCGGAGAGGAGAGGGGAGGGGAGGGGAGAGGAGAGGAGGGATAG
>NW_021822893.1:79081-93381 GCF_901001165.1 Salmo trutta | reverse complement strand
ACCATGCCTACCTCATCTCTGTATCCCACATATACAATTATCTGTAAGGTCCCTCAGTTGAGCAGTGAATTTCACACACATTTTCAACCACAAAGACCAGGGAGGTTTTCCAATGCCTCGCAACGAATGGCACCTATTGGTAGATGGGTAAAAAAAAATGTTTTTACAGTCATTGAATATCCCTTTGAGCATGTTGAAGTTATTAATTACACTTTGGATGGCGTATCAACACACACAGTCAATACAAAGATACAGGCGTCCTTCCTAACTTAGTTGCCGGAGAGAAAGGAAACTGCTCAGGGATTTCACCATGAAGCCAATGGTGACTTTAAAACAGTTAAAGATCAACAAAAAGAACATAGAAGTACACAACATAGAACATAAATCAAAACCCGGAAATAATAAATCAAACGCCCTACTAAATAAACCACCACCCCGAACCACATAAAACAAATACCCTCTGCCACGTCCTGACCAAACTACAATAACAAATAACCCTTATACTGGTCAGGACGTGACATTACTGAGTACCACCCTCCATATCTTCAAGCATAGTGGTGGCTGCATCATGTTATGGGTATGCTTGTAATCGTTAAGGACTGGGGAGTTTTTCAGGATAAAAAAGAAACGAAATGGAGCTAAGTACAGGCAAAATCCAGGAGGAAAACCTGGTTCAGTTTGCTTTCCACCAGACACTGGGAGATTAATTAAACTTTCAACAGAACAATGACCTAAAACACAAGGCCAAATCTACACTGGAGTTGCTTACCAAGAGGACAGTGAATGTTCCTGAGTGGTCGAGTTACAGTTTTGACTTAAATTTACTTGAAAATCTATGACAAGACCTGAAAATGGTTGTCTAGCAATGATCAACAACCAATTTGACAGAACTTAAATAATTTTGAAAAGAGTAACAGGCAAATAATCCAGGTGTAGAAAGCTCTTAGAGACTGACCCAGAAAGACTCACAGCTCTTAAAGACTGACCCAGAAAGACTCACAGCTCTTAGAGACTGACCCAGAAAGACTCACAGCTCTTAGAGACTGACCCAGAAAGACTCACAGCTCTTAGAGACTGACCCAGAAAGACTCACAGCTCTTAGAAACTGACCCAGAAAGACTCACAGCTCTTAGACACTTACCCAGAAAGACTCACAGCTCTTAGAGACTGACCCAGAAAGACTCACAGCTCTTAGAGACTGACCCAGAAAGACTCACAGCTCTTAGAGACTTACCCAGAAAGACTCACAGCTCTTAGAGACTGACCCAGAAAGACTCACAACTCTTAGAGACTGACCCAGAAAGACTCACAGCTCTTAGAAACTGACCCAGAAAGACTCACAGCTCTTAGACACTTACCCAGAAAGACTCACAGCTCTTAGAGACTGACCCAGAAAGACTCACAGCTCTTAGAGACTGACCCAGAAAGACTCACAGCTCTTAGAGACTTACCCAGAAAGACTCACAGCTCTTAGAGACTGACCCAGAAAGACTCACAGCTCTTAGAGACTTACCCAGAAAGACTCAGAGCTGTAATCGCTGCCTAAGATGCTTCTACAAACTATTGACTCAGGGGTGTGAATACTTAGGTAAATGAGATATTTCTATATTTCATTTTCAATACATTTGCTAAAAAAACAACATAAAAAAAAAGGTTTTCGCTTTGTCATTATGAGTGAGAAAAATATATATTTAATCAATTTTGGATTCTGGCTGTAACACAATAAAATGTGGAATAAGTCAAGGGGTGTGAATACTTTCTGAAGGCTCTGTATATGACTGGTGATGCTGTCCCTCTCCCCCTCTCTGTCCCCCTCTCTGTCCCCCTCTCTGTCTCCCTCTCTGTCTCTCTCTCGCTCTTTCTCTGCCCCTCTCTCTCTCTCTCTCTTTCTCTCTCTCCCCCCTCTCTGTCCCCTCTCCCCCTCTCTCTCTCGCTCTCGCTCTCTCTCTCCCCTATCTATCTATCTATCTATCTATCTATCTATCTATCTATCTATCTATCTATCTATCTATCTATCTATCTATCTATCTATCTATCTATCTATCTATCTATCTATCTATCTATCTATCTATCTATCATCTATCTATCTATCTATCTATCTATCTATCTATCTATCTATCTCTCTCTCTGTTCCCCTCTTCCTTTCTCTCTCTCTGTCCCCCTCTCTCTCTTTCTCTGGCCCTCTCTCTCTCTGTCTCCCTCTCCCTTTCTCTCTCCCCCCTCTCTCCTTCTCCCCCCCTCTCTCTCTTCCCTCCCTCTCTTTCTCTGCCCCCTCTCTCTCTAGGTTTTATCTGGGCTGAGATTAAGGAGATGTGGGATGGAGGTTTTACAGAGTATATTCATGACTGGTGGAACCTGATGGATTTTGCTATGAACTCCCTCTACCTGGCTACTATATCACTGAAGATAGTAGCTTATGTTAAGGTAAGATACACACACACACACACACACACACAGGCATGCAGGTAGAAACACACTCACCAGAGGAGGCTGCTGAAAGGAGGACAGCTCATAATAATGTCTGTAATGGAGTGGTGTCAAACACATTAAATATGAAAACCACATGTTTTATTCCATTCCATTCACTCCATTTCAGACATTATTCTCTACACACACACACACGCAAGGCGTTACATTCTCATCGACGGGGCTGTAGTGGAGCAGGTTGAGATCTTCAAGTTCCTTGGTGTCAACATCAACAACAAACTAGAATGGTTCAAACACACCAAGACAGTCGTGAAGACAAAAACCTATTCCCCCTCAGGAAACTAAAAAGATTTGGCATGGGTCCTAAGATCCTCAAAAACTTCTACAGCTGCACCATCGAGAGCTTCCTGACTGGTTGCATCACCGCCTGGTATGGAAACTGCTCGGCTTCTGACCGTAAGGCGCTACAGAGGGTAGTGCGTACGGCCCAGTACATCACTGGGGTCAAGCTTCCTGCCATCCAGGACCTCTATACCAGGCGGTGTCAGAGGAAGGCCCTAAAAATTGTCAAAGACTCCAGCCACCCTAGTCATAGACTTTTCTCTCTGCTACAGCACGGCAAGTGGTACTGGAGCGCCAATTCTAGGTCCAAGAGGCTTTTAAACAGCTTCTACCCCCAAGCCATAAGACTCCTGAACAGCTAATCAAATGGCTACCCAGACTATTTGCATTGCAACTCTCTGTTTATTATTACCTAAATTACCTCGACTAACCGCTACCTCGACTAACATTGACTCTGTACCGGTACCCCCCTGTATATAGCCTCCACATTGACTCTGTACCGGTACCCCCTGTATATAGCCTCCACATTGACTCTGTACCGGTACCCCCTGTATATAGTCTCCACATTGACTCTGTACCGTAACACCCTGTATATAGCCTCCACATTGACTCTGTACCGTAAGACCCTGTATATAGTCTCCACATTGACTCTGTCCCGGTACCTTCTGTATATAGCCTCCACATTGACTCTGTACCGTAACACCCTGTTTATAGCTTCCACATTGACTCTGTACCGTAACACCCTGTATATAGCCTCCACATTGACTCTGTATTGGTATCCCCTGTATATAGCCTCCACACTGACTCTGTACCGGTACCCCTTGTATATAGTCTCCACATTGACTCTGTATTGGTATCCCCTGTATATAGCCTCCACACTGACTCTGTACCGGTACCCCCTGTATATAGCCTCCACATTGTCTCTGTACCGGTACCCCCTGTATATAGTCTCCACATTGACTCTGTACCGGTACCCCCTGTATATATCCTCCACATTGTCTCTGTACCGGTACCCCCTGTATATAGCCTCCACATTGTCTCTGTACCGGTACCCCCTGTATATAGTCTCCACATTGACTCTGTACCGGTACCCCCTGTATATATCCTCCACATTGTCTCTGTACCGGTACCCCCTGTATATAGTCTCCACATTGACTCTGTACCGGTACCCCCTGTATATATCCTCCACATTGTCTCTGTACCGGTACCCCCTGTATATAGCCTCCACATTGTCTCTGTACCGGTACCCCCTGTATATAGTCTCGCTATTGTTATTTACTGCTGCTCTTTAATTATTTGTAACTTTTATTTTCTATTTTTCACATAACACTTATTTTTCTTAAAACTTCTTAAATCATTGTTGGGTTGAGGGCTTGTAAGTAAGCATTTCACTGTAAGGTCTGTTGTATTTAGCACGTGTGACAAATAAAATGTGATTTGATTTGACACAACACACAACATAATCCAGACTACAACACACAACTTAATCCAGACTACAACACACAACATAATCCAGACTACAACACACAACATAATCCAGACTAAAACACACAACATAATCCAGACTACAACACACAACATAATCCAGACTACAACACACAACATAATCCAGACTACAACACACAATATAATCCAGACTACAACACACAACATAATCCAGACTACAACACACAACATAATCCAGACTACAACACACAATATAATCCAGACTACAACACACAATATAATCCAGACTACAACACACAACATAATCCAGACTACAACACACAACATAATCCAGACTACAACACACAACATAATCCAGACTTGTGAGAAACAGAATAACGCATTCTCAACGTAAGAGACACACACACACACACACACACACACACACACACACACACACACACAAAACACAACAGCTTGTTGTGGTTGGAGGGAAACCAGAAGTTGATGTTAAATTCAGGAACATTCATTGTGAAATATTCATTAGGCTCAGGCGGTAGACCGTATTTACCGTATACCGGAAATAGCCACAGCATGTTGTTTTCAATACCGTTGAAACTATTTCTTTGAGGTTTAAAAAAAAAAAAAAAAACATTTTAGTATTTGTAGCTACTTTTTTTTTTCATGTAAATACCTGCAGTCAATTTGTGCGTGTTAGGAACTAAAGCAGATTGTGTTCTTCAGTTCACCTGTCACATTATATTTCATTGTGATGCTTACTGGTAGTCCCCAGTCACGTGGTGTTTGTTTACAAAGCACACAATGATGAGAGACCGGAGCCATGTGAGTCACTGTGGTGCAGAATGCGCCAGGTGATCTAGTTACAGTATGGAATTCACAACTAAATGTTTGCTAGATACAGTATCTTAGAACTATTACATTAACTGTGTAAAATGTGCTAAATGCTCTGTAGTTGCGCATTTGGTTTGCTATTTTAATAGGTAGTTATCTAGCTAAGTGGTTAGCTTCTTGCAAAATCAAGCTTCTCTTGGTAACAGCAGAGAATCCCCTCCTGGATCAAGATCCTTGCTGTCTAATATTTGTTTTGTACGTGCAGCAAACTGTGAGTAGCATTTTTGAGTTTATTGTGTAACTTTATGAGCTGAGATGTCTGTCCTGTAAATAGTTTATGTCAGAGCCGGTATAAAATGTTCGCAATGCGCTCTTTAGCAATTAGCTAGTATTCACTTTGGGATTTTACATGGACTTGTTAGCATTGCTAACCTTTGGATTACAGAGGCTCAGTGGGAAAATAGATCCCCTTGTGTTCAGTGCCCGTGTTACCGAACATCCCAGGATGGCACAAGGTACTGTATGACAATCTGGATAATATTTATCAACATCATCTGAACATCCTGGAACATTCTGGAACATTGACTTGAAACTTGAAACATTGAGTTAAACATTCTGGAACATTGAGTTAAACATTCTGGAGCATTGAGTTGAACATTCTAGAACATTGAGTTGAACATTCTAAAACATTGAGTTGAACATTCTAGAACATTGAGTTGAACGTTGAGTTGAACATTCTGGAACATTGACTTGAACATTCTGGAACATTGACTTGAACATTCTGGAACATTGAGTTGAACATTCTGGAACATTGAGTTGAACATTCTGGAACATTGAGTTGAACATTCTAGAACATTAAGTTGAACGTTGAGTTGAGCATTCTGGAACATTGAGTTGATCTGGAACATTGAGTTGAACATTCTGGAACATTGCGATGAACATTCTAGAGCATTCTGCAACACTCTGGAACATTTTTGATGAATATTCAAGGTTGGCAAACATCAAGTTGGGATTCTGACAAGAGCTGAAAGTGGGTAGTTGTGAGTGCATGCATGATGTGTGTGTGTGTGTGAGAGAGAGAGAGAGAGAGAGAGAGAGAGAGAGAGAGTAGCAGATGGATTCCTGTGATACTGGCCAAGAAGCTGAATTTAGAATCAGGGGAGGTTATCCATGACAGTTTTGAACTTTGACATGCTGTAAATCCATCCACATCTTTCTCTCCCTTTCTACCTTCCTCTTGCTCTCTATCTCTCTCTCTACATACCCCCCTCTCTCTATTCCCTCCCCCCCCGTCTCTCTATCCCCCCCGTCTCTCTCTCCGTAGTACAACTCATCCCGTCCTAGAGAAGAGTGGGAGATGTGGCACCCTACCCTGATAGCAGAAGCGTTGTTTGCTATAGCTAATATCTTCAGTTCTCTACGACTCATCTCCCTGTTCACGGCCAACTCCCACCTGGGACCTCTACAGATCTCATTGGGAAGGATGCTCTTGGACATACTCAAGTTCCTCTTCATCTACTGTCTGGTGAGACGCACACACACACACACACACACACACACACACACACACACACACACACACACACACACACACACACACACACACACACACATACCTCAAACTATCAACTAGATTGTTATGAGGGCCAATAGATATGACATCACACCTGTAACTGACAACTAGATTGTTATGAAGGCCAATAGATATGACATCACACCTGTAGCTGGATTGTATGGTCCTGGTTGAATAGAGCCAGTTGTTTTTTGTGTATAACACTGAGATACTTTCAGTTGTTGTCTATAAGGACCATAGGGCTCAGCCTAAACATAACAGGAACAGGGTGTATGGTGTAGAATTTGGAACAGGGTGTAGAATTTGGAACAGGGTGTAGAATTTGGAACAGGGTGTAGAATTTGGAACAGGGTGTAGAATTTGGAACAGAATGTAGGGCGTAGCATTTGGAACAGGGTGTATCATTTGCAGCATAAGAAAGAACTCAACTAATTTATAATCCTTGTATCTGATGCTAGGTCCTGTTAGCTAACGCCTAATGTTATATCTGCTAGGTCCTGTTAGCTAACGTCTAATCGTTATATCTGCTAGGTCCTGTTAGCTAACGTCTAATGTTATATCTGCTAGGTCCTGCTAGCTAACGTCTAATGTTATATCTGCTAGGTCCTGCTAGCTAACGTCTAATGTTATATCTGCTAGGTCCTGCTAGCTAACGTCTAATGTTATATCTGCTAGGTCCTGCTAGCTAACGTCTAATGTTATATCTGCTAGGTCCTGCTAGCTAACGTCTAATCATTATATCTGCTAGGTCCTGTTAGCTAACGTCTAATGTTATATCTGCTAGGTCCTACTAGCTAACGTCTAATCATTATATCTGCTAGGTCCTGTTAGCTAACGTCTAATGTTATATCTGCTAGGTCCTGTTAGCTGACGTCTAATGTTATATCTGCTAGGTCCTGCTAGCTAACGTCTAATGTTATATCTGCTAGGTCCTACTAGCTAACGTCTAATCATTATATCTGCTAGGTCCTGTTAGCTAACGTCTAATGTTATATCTGCTAGGTCCTGTTAGCTAACGTCTAATGTTATATCTGCTAGGTCCTGCTAGCTAACGTCTAATGTTATATCTGCTAGGTCCTGTTAGCTAACGTCTAATGTTATATCTGCTAGGTCCTGCTAGCTAACGTCTAATCGTTATATCTGCTAGGTCCTGCTAGCTAACGTCTAATCGTTATATCTGCTAGGTCCTGTTAGCTAACGTCTAATGTTATATCTGCTAGGTCCTGTTAGCTAACGTCTAATGTTATATCTGCTAGGTCCTGTTAGCTAACGTCTAATCCTTGTATCTGCTAGGTCCTACTAGCTAACGTCTAATGTTATATCTGCTAGGTCCTGCTAGCTAACGTCTAATGTTATATCTGCTAGGTCCTGTTAGCTAACGTCTAATGTTATATCTGCTAGGTCCTGCTAGCTAATGTCTAATCGTTATATCTGCTAGGTCCTGCTAGCGTTTGCCAACGGGCTGAATCAGCTGTACTTCTACTATGAGACCAACGCCTCAGATGAACCCAACAACTGCAAGGGCATCCGTTGTGAGAAACAGAATAACGCTTTCTCAACGTAAGAGACACACACACACACACACACACACACACACACACACACACACACACACACACACACACACACACACACCCACACTAATGTATGCGTCCCAATAATCTTTCCTTTCTCCCAAAGTGTGTACTTGTTCACTTCACCCTTCATGGATTTGAAAGTCCCTGTAGCTTTGTGGGGAGTAGTGAGTGAGTGAACACTTGAGGAGGAAGGATAGATTATATAAAAACAGGTTGTGCTCCAGTGGTCTTGCTGAGGGAGCAGTGTCCCAGCCAAGTCAACAGAGTTGGTGTTTGTTCTAGGTGATGATGTTATTGATTGTAATCTATCAATACAGATGGAGACACACTCGATGGCACACATTATGCAAATTAACACTTATCAGACACATCTGTTATGAATATTAATAAGCAAGGACACACACACACTCTCTCTTTCTCTCTCTCTCTCTCTCTCTTTCCCCCCTCTCTTCTTCTCTCTCTCTCCCCTCTCTTCTTCGCTCTCTCTTTCTCTCTCTCTCGCTCTTTCTCTCTCTCTCTCTCCCCTCTTCTTCTCTCTTCTTCTCTCTGTCTCTCTCTCTCTTTCTCACCCTCTCTCTCTCCCTCTCTCTGTCTCTCTCTCTCTCTCTCTCTCTCCCCCCTCTTTCCTTCTCTCTCTCTCTGTCTCTCGCTCTTTCTCACCCTCTCTCTCCGTCTCTCGCTCTCTCTCTCTGTCGCTCTCTGTCGCTCTCTGTCGCTCTCTCTGTCTCTCTCTGTCTCTCTCCCTAACTTTTACTCTCTCTCTCTCTCTCTCTCTCTCTTTCTCTTACACACACTCCTCTCCTCTCAGATGATTCAAGATGGCACACACAGCTAGAGAGTGATTTAACAGACATTGACCTGGCCTTAATTTATGAAGAGTGGGAGGAGAGGAGGAGATGACAGAGGCGCAGGGAGGAGAGGAGGAGCAGAGAGGGTGAGAGTGAAAAGAGAAAAGAGGACAGAGGAGAAATACACATCTATTTGACCACAGTAAAAGTCCAAACTTATTTGACCTAGGTAAAACTCTACACCTATTTGATATAGGTAAAAGTCCAAATCTATTTGCAGGGCTGGATTAAGAAATCATACGCCTCTAGGCTTTGTTTTTGTTTTTAGGCGAACAAATCGTCTCACTAAGATGGTTAAGTTCAGTAGCGGTTCGTGGGGTAAATGACTCTTGAGGGGAAAAGCACAATACCAGCAGACTAGCTGTGATAATTACATTTAACCCTGCAACCTGTTGGAAATGCATTCGTAGGCTGTGCCTCTGTGATATAAGGCCATGAAAGAGAAACCTGCTCTTGCTTGTTTTATAAACCCAGAATATCACTATGAGCACCTCACAACAGTCAGCCAGGTTCTATGGGGAAAACATATGTTATCTTTCATTCTATTTCTTTCCATAATATGCCTGCTTTTTAACTATAATATATTAAATACAATTAATTATATTTACACTGAGTGTACAAAACATTAAGAACACCTGCTCTTTCCATGACATAGACTGACCAGGTGAATCCAGGTGAAAGATATGATCCCTTTATTGATGTCACTTGTTAAATCCACTTCGATCAGCGTAGATGATGGATGCAGGACCTCGAATCAGTCCCCCTCACCCAAAAATAAATAAACTATAATAAATAGCAAACTCAGTTGTAAGTCAGAATAGTAGAATACATAATTGTACAAGTTAAAAATGTGGTTGTGCATCATGAGTTTTTCTCTTGTTACGTCGGTCACTCAGTTAGCCCATGACACCTAACATTTTCGTTGATTGCTAAATTAGTTTAGTGGCCTGTCTAACAGCATGGATGCTGGATGGGCCAGCATCCATGCGGGAACCCTTTCGACACCTTGTAGAGTGCATGCCCCGACGAATTGAGGCTGTTCTGAGGACAAAATGGGATGCAACGCAATATTAGGAAGGTGTTCTTAATGTTTTGTCCGCTCAGTGTATTATTATAATAATACACATTCTCTGTCACATGCTGAACGACTGTTATCTCAGCCAGGTCATTCAAGATTGACGTCGAAATTTGACGTCTAGCCATATCATGAAGATATCGGGACATCCCTTCATAAACCGGCCAATAGGGGCAACAGTGAGCGCTATTGTCATCAAGCAGGGTTAGGGCGATGCTGGATCAGAAGGTTATGTGTTCAAGCCCAGTTGCAGAAACTGGTCCCATGATTCTGGATCAGAAGGTTATGTGTTCAAGCCCAGTTGTAGAAACAGTTTTTACATTTTTATGTTTTAATCCAATCCCAAACCTTAACCCTTAACTTCAAAATTTGACGTTTGGAGAAATGGAACGATACAGAGCAACAGGAGCAACAAAAACACATTTTGAAATGTAACGTTTGGAGCAATTGTGTCTAATTGTGCACTGACAGCTTGTTGGTTATCTCTCTTCACAATAATGTTCTCTTTTCGTTTTTATCCTTTCCTCAGAAAATTCTCTCTCTCTTTTCCTCCCCTCTTCATTCCTGGGAGCAGTGACACATTCTCTTCATTTCTCCTGCTAACACAGACGAGAATGAGAACAGTGCTGTTCACTGTTAAATATTTCATACAATACAGATACTGGAACCAGACCCTTGAGTCAAACACATCTCTACTCTTCTAAATGAATTGCATATTATACATACGCACGCACGCACGCACACACACACACACACACACACACACACACACACACACACACTATGGTGTTTCTGTCTTGATGTACGCCTGTTGTATGCTCCATCTCCACCCCGCTCTCCTCTCTCTCTCCCTGATGTATACTGCATCTATACTCCCCTCTCACTCTCTCTCTCTCTCTCTCTCTCCTCTCTCTCTCTCTCTCTCTCTCTCTCTCTCTCTCTCTCTCTCTCTCTCTCTCTCTCTCTCTCTCTCTCTCTCTCTCTCTCTCTCTCTCTCTCTCTCTCCAGGTTATTCGAGACCCTCCAGTCTCTGTTCTGGTCCATCTTCGGCCTGTTAAACCTGTATGTGACCAACGTTAAAGCTCGTCATGAGTTCACAGAGTTTGTTGGCGCCACCATGTTTGGAACCTATAACGTCATCTCCCTGGTGGTTCTGCTCAACATGTTGATCGCCATGATGAACAACTCCTATCAACTCATCGCTGTGAGTAGTAGTAGTTGTAGTAGTAGTAGTAGTACTACTAGTGGTGGTAGTAGTAGTAGTAGTAGTAGTAGTACTGCTATTAATAGTAGTAGTAGTAGTAGTACTAGTAGTAGTAATAGTAGTAGTAGTACTGCTATTAAACATCTGAATGATATTCCATTGGTTCTCAAAACCTCTCCCTCCTCTCTCTCTCAGCCAATCATGTATTTAATCTATTCCAGAGTTTAACACACGTGGTTTACACTAAGCAACAAACACCTTAATTGATTGATTTATTGTAAGCGTTAAGTTACGTTGAATTATCTCAAGCTGTTACACCAGTGTCAAAGTCATCCTTCATCCTTTATCAGGGTTTCAGGGTTTTCGGTGGGGGGGGGAGACACCAAATCTGTTCCAAAGTATTCCCGCTCATAATAGAGAGATATATGTGCCGGTATACAAATGTAATCAAGGTCTGTTTGGGCTTCTTCTGGTCAATTTGCAGTCTACAAATGGTTTGTAATTATGTTACTGAACCTGCTCAAGAAAAAAATCGTCCCGCGGCTGAATCTAGTTGATGGCCCCTGCTGTACGTACTAAAGCCATCTGAATCTAGTTGATGGCCCCTGCTCTATCTACTAAAGCCATCTGAATCTAGTTGATGGCCCCTTCTCTATCTACTAAAGCCATCTGAATCTAGTTGATGGCCCCTGCTGTACGTACTAAAGCCATCTGAATCTAGTTGATGGCCCCTGCTGTACGTACTAAAGCCATCTGAATCTAGTTGATGGCCCCTGCTCTATCTACTAAAGCCATCTGAATCTAGTTGATGGCCCCTGCTCTATCTACTAAAGCCATCTGAATCTAGTTGATGGCCCCTGCTGTACGTACTAAAGCCATCTGAATCTAGTTGATGGCCCCTGCTCTATCTACTAAAGCCATCTGAATCTAGTTGATGGCCCCTGCTGTACATACTAAAGCCATCTGAATCTAGTTGATGGCCCCTGCTCTATCTACTAAAGCCATCTGAATCTAGTTAATGGCCCCTGCTGTACATACTAAAGCCATCTGAATCTAGTTGATGGCCCCTGCTGTACGTACTAAAGCCATCTGAATCTAGTTGATGGCCCCTGCTCTATCTACTAAAGCCATCTGAATCTAGTTGATGGCCCCTGCTGTACGTACTAAAGCCATCTGAATCTAGTTGATGGCCCCTGCTCTATCTACTAAAGCCATCTGAATCTAGTTGATGGCCCCTGCTCTATCTACTAAAGCCATCTGAATCTAGTTGATGGCCCCTGCTCTATCTACTAAAGCCATCTGAATCTAGTTGATGGCCCCTGCTGTACGTACTAAAGCCATCTGAATCTAGTTGATGGCCCCTGCTCTATCTACTAAAGCCATCTGAATCTAGTTGATGGCCCCTGCTCTATCTACTAAAGCCATCTGAATCTAGTTGATGGCCCCTGCTCTATCTACTAAAGCCATCTGAATCTAGTTGATGGCCCCTGCTCTATCTACTAAAGCCATCTGAATCTAGTTGATGGCCCCTGCTGTACGTACTAAAGCCATCTGAATCTAGTTGATGGCCCCTGCTCTATCTACTAAAGCCATCTGAATCTAGTTGATGGCCCCTGCTCTATCTACTAAAGCCATCTGAATCTAGTTGATGGCCCCTGCTCTATCTACTAAAGCCATCTGAATCTAGTTGATGGCCCCTGCTGTACGTACTAAATCCATCTGAATCTAGTTGATGGCCCCTGCTCTATCTACTAAAGCCATCTGAATGTAGTTGATGGCCCCTGCTCTATCTACTAAAGCCATCTGAATCTAGTTGATGACCCCTGCTCTATCTACTAAAGCCATCTGAATCTAGTTGATGGCCCCTGCTGTACGTACTAAAGCCATCTGAATCTAGTTGATGGCCCCTGCTGTACATACTAAAGCCATCTGAATCTAGTTGATGGCCCCTGCTCTATCTACTAAAGCCATCTGAATCTAGTTGATGGCCCCTGCTGTACATACTAAAGCCATCTGAATCTAGTTGATGGCCCCTGCTGTACATACTAAAGCCATCTGAATCTAGTTGATGGCCCCTGCTGTACGTAAAAAAGCCATCTGAATCTAGTTGATGGCCCCTGCTGTACATACTAAAGCCATCTGAATCTAGTTGATGGCCCCTGCTCTATCTACTAAAGCCATCTGAATCTAGTTGATGGCCCCTGCTGTACGTACTAAAGCCATCTGAATCTAGTTGATGGCCCCTGCTGTACGTACTAAAGCCATCTGAATCTAGTTGATGGCCCTGCTGTACGTACTAAAGCCATCTGAATCTAGTTGATGGCCCCTGCTCTATCTACTAAAGCCATCTGAATCTAGTTGATGGCCCCTGCTCTATCTACTAAAGCCATCTGAATCTAGTTGATGGCCCCTGCTCTATCTACTAAAGCCATCTGAATCTAGTTGATGGCCCCTGCTCTATCTACTAAAGCCATCTGAATCTAGTTGATGGCCCCTGCTGTACGTACTAAAGCCATCTGAATCTAGTTGATGGCCCCTGCTGTACATACTAAAGCCATCTGAATCTAGTTGATGGCCCCTGCTGTACGTACTAAAGCCATCTGAATCTAGTTGATGGCCCCTGCTCTATCTACTAAAGCCATCTGAATCTAGTTGATGGCCCCTGCTGTACATACTAAAGCCATCTGAATCTAGTTGATGGCCCCTGCTCTATCTACTAAAGCCATCTGAATCTAGTTGATGGCCCCTGCTCTATCTACTAAAGCCATCTGAATCTAGTTGATTGATTGATTGATTGACCAACTTACTGATTCTCTTTACCCTCTCTCTCCCACCCCTCCTGCCACTTCCCCCCTCCTCTCCTTCTCTCTCCCACTTTAACCCCTCCTCTCCTTTCTCTCCCACTTTCCTCCCTCCTCCCCCTCTCTCTCCCACTTTCCCCCCTCTCACTCTCTCTCCCTCTCTTCCCCCCCTCCTC
>NW_021822893.1:71581-74081 GCF_901001165.1 Salmo trutta | reverse complement strand
CTCTTCCAGCAGTGAAGCCACGCTTCGAAATGAGGGAGGAACCAGCGACGAAGGGGGGTCTGACCCTGACCTTGACCCCTCCCTGGGGTTGCAGGAGGGGAGTGGAGCCAAGAGGTCAAAGGGCGTGACCTTTCTGACCCCGACAGGAAGCATGGAGAAGAAGAAGAAGCCTAAATATGGCGTCTCCGCCCTGGTCCGGAGTATTTCAGGAATGGAAGTGGTATCCATGACGAGGGGGGAAGAGGAGCAGGAAGGATGGGGGGAGGAGGAAGAGGAGGAGGGATGGGAGGAAGAAGAAGATGAGGAAGAGGGTAAACCAAAGAGCAACGGGGTGAGGAGAGAAGCCGTTCCGTCCTCTTCTTCTTCTATCTTCCCTTCATTCCCTTCTTCCTCCACCTCCGTCTCCTTATCCTTCGCTCGCACTCGGAGTCGTCTCCAGCAGTTGTCGTCGGCGACGTCCAATAAGACAACAGACTCCTTTAAGCGCCTCGGCTTACTGTTCTCACGCAAAGCCCCGCCCCTTCCCCTCTCCCTCGGCCAATCTCCTCCTTCCTACACCATCTCTGACGGCTTGCTCCGCCCCCTGAGAGGTCGCGGGTCATATGACCTCGGTTCGGTGAGTCATGTGACCCGCAGCGAGATGCACCTGAACCAGGTCGGACATACTAACCCGGTCGGAGCCCCTCCTGCTTCCTCCGGACGAGCCAATGGGAGGGACTCTCTGCTAACCTTGCCCCTCCCACCTCCCTGTCCCTGCCAATCCCTGCACTGTGCTTCCAATATGGCCGACTCGAGCTCCCACCTCCTGGACTCCAGCGAGAGCGTCTTCGAGGGAGGAGGAGGAGGAGGAGGAAGGGTTTTGGGAGAGGGATGGGTGGGGCCTTGTGATGTCATAGAGGACTCCGCCGGCATCGAAGACTCTGTCACTACGCAACTGTAGAAGGCTGGTTGGTTTCCACGGTTACCTAACTACCGGTACCTTCCAATCAAACGCAAAGCCATGAGGGACATGAGTGATGTCATGAGTGATGTCATGAGTGATGTCATGAGTGATGTCGCATGTTTGATGTCATAGACCTAAACCCCCCCCCCCCCATATCTTATCGATGATGTCACTTGTGATGTTATACACACACACAGACCCATTGTGGGGTGGAGGAGCAAGAGGAACTCAGTCGCGACTCTGCTATGCGTAAAGACGGTTTCCATGGCTCCCGAGAACGCTGTTTTGCTTGTCTCTTCTGCAAGTCTCCGGGTCATTCTGTCTACAACAAGTCTTTTTTTTTATGCTGTACGGCTATTGTATTGACCAAGCTGTTGGACGTATGGACGTTTTGACCTTTCATAGGGATATACTCTGGGACTCTATGGTAGAATGAGACTTAATGGGATTCTATGGGACTGTGGCCCAAGGAACTTCCTTCTAGTAATAATGAACTATTTTACTACTACATTTTACTGCTACAAATCTTTGCTTTAATTTGCAACAGAACGCTTACTGCTCTTTCTGTTTAAAGACAAGTGAAGGGGAGACGGAAAGAGAGAGAAAAAGAAGGAGAGACAGAGGGATACCATTTTAGAAAAGAAAATGAATGAAAAAGAGAGACTGGGGGAGGAAACGTGTCAGCCACAATAACTTGAAGCGTGGGCGAACCAAAAAAATATATTTTAACCGTCCAATTCTACAAATCAACTGTCAAGCATCAATAACACAGTTAATGACCAGAGCATGTTACATCTACACACACACACACACACACACACACACACACACACACACACACACACACACACCTACCTGTTTCTCTCCAATAGGTTGTCTATGTGTTGTGGTCTCTACCCTCAAACACAATTGCACCAAGGCTACAGGTCAATGGTTTTATGGCAGTAATCAATCAAAGTGATCAGTTACTAAGTGTCATGTCTGATCACATGATCAGACATTGAGGAATATTGATTGAGGAGTATTGATTAATAGTGATTGATTGGATTCTGTTTGTTTCTATCTCATTTAAAGACCTCATAGCACCTGACACCCATAATCATCCCCATATGGCTGGTCTCTAGGGAGAGAGAGAGAAAGGAGGTCAATAACTCTTTATATGGCTGGTCTCTAGGGAGAGAGAAAGGAGGTCAATAACTCTTTATATGGCTGGTCTCTAGAGAGAGAGAAAGGAGGTCAATAACTCTTTATATGGCTGGTCTCTAGGGAGAGAGAAAGGAGGTCAATAACTCTTTATATGGCTGGTCTCTAGAGAGAGAGAAAGGAGGTCAACTCTTTATATGGCTGGTCTCTAGAGAGAGAGAAAGGAGGTCAATAACTCTTTATATGGCTGGTCTCTAGGGAGAGAGAAAGGAGGTCAATAACTCTTTATATGGCTGGTCTCTAGAGAGAGAGAAAGGAGGTCAATAACTCTTTATATGGCTGGTCTCTAGGGAGAGAGAAAGGAGGTCAATAACTCTTTATATGGCTGGTCTCTAGAGAGAGAGAAAGGAGGTC
>NW_021822893.1:44081-64081 GCF_901001165.1 Salmo trutta | reverse complement strand
TTATCTCGATCTTTCTCTCTCCCTCCATCTCTCCCTCCATCTCTCCATCCATCTCTCCCTCCATCTCTCCATCCATCTCTCCTTCCATCTCTCCCTCCATCTCTCCCTCCGTCTCTCCATCCATCCACTCCCCCATCAACTCAATGTTAAGCCGCGGATGCTGAGCTTGAAGAACCCTGATCTATCTATGTTACTATTATTGAGCTAGTGAGGAAGTAGTGTTCACTGGCTATTCCTCTCACACACACACACACACACACACACACACACACACACACACACACACACACACACACACACACATAAAGGTACCATGTGTTACCCGTCCATAGACTCTAAGTCATTTCAGTTGAGTACAGGCTTAACTGAATTAACAACAAGAGACAGAATGCAATATATAATTGTATTAAATAGTTTGTGGTATGGCCTCGTCTCTGAAGAATGCTCCTCAGAGCCAGATGCTGATGACAGGTAGCCCTTAGCTGGTGGTCGTGGAAAGGTCCATGGCTGTCAAAAATAAAAACTGTTGCTGAGAAACATTCAAACGAGAGAACAAGGGTAAGTCGACATATCGATACGCCTCAAGGTTTACTACACCCGTTGGTTGAGAGAGAGAGGGAGGGAAGTGATAATTGCAAGAGTGAGCCCATTGGTTGAGAGAGAGAGAGAGGGAAGTGATAATTGCAAGAGTGAGCCCATTGGCTGAGAGAGAGAGAGAGCGAGGGAAGTGATAATTGCAAGAGTGAGCCCATTGGTTGAGAGAGAGAGGGAAGTGATAATTACAAGAGTGAGCCCATTGGTTGAACAGCAAGCCTGAGGAATGTGGATTATTGTGTCGTGCTTATAGGCTCAAGGTAAAATAGGTGAATGACATTCCACACATGGCTAACAGGAAAGAAGAGAACAAACTGCTCTATACTGATGATATTACGTTTGTATTCATTTCCACTATGCAATTTATTTATATAGCCCTTCTTACATCAGCTGATATATCAAAGTGCTGTACAGAAACCCAGCCTAAAATCCCAAACAGCAAGTAATGCAGGTGTAGAAGCACGGTGGCTAAGAAAAACTCCCTAGAAAGGCCAGAACCAAGGAAGAAACCTAGAGAGGAACCAGGCTATGAGGGGTGGCCAGTCCTCTTCTGGCTGTGCCGGGTGGAGATTATAACAGAACATGGCCAAGATGTTCAAATGTTCATAAATGACCAGCAGGGTTAAATAATAACAATCACAGTGGTGCCCATAGAATAGGAAACAAAGTGAATTATGTTTTTTATTTTTTATTGTACCTTTATTTAACCAGGTAGGCCAGTTGAGAACAAGTTCTTCTCATTTACACCTGGACCTGCTGTAACCAATGTGAAATGGCTAGTTAGTTAGCGGTGGTGCGCGCTAATAGCGTTTCAATCGGGTGACGTCACTCGCTCTGAGACCTGAAGTAGTTTTGTGGAGCGATGGGTAACGCTGCTTCGTGGGTGTCAGTTGTTGATGTGTGCAGAAGGTCCCTGGTTCGAGCCCGGGTTGGGGCGAGGAGAGGGACGGAAGCTATACTGTTACACTGGCCAAGATAAAGCAAAGCAGTGCGACACAAACAACAACACAGACTTACACATGGAATAAACAAATGTACAGTCAATAACACAATTAAAAAAATAAATCTATATACAGTGTGTGCAAATGAGGTTGGATTAGGGAGGTAAGGCAATAAATAGGCCATAGTGGCGAAATAATTACAATTTAGCAATAAACACTGGAGTGATAGATGTGCAGAAGATGAATGTGCAAGTAGAGATACTGGGGTGCAAAGGAGCAAGATAAATAACAGTATGGGTATGTTCTGCTTACTGTATGCATTCAGATCAGTCTTCCTGATTGAACTACATTATAATGGTGGTACAGTAACGTGGTCCATACCTATTAAACACAGGCCATTAAATGGCACAGGTGAGTGCATGAATGAACGCATTGGGTGGATGGATAGAAAGTAGCCCTTAGCCTCAGAGTATTAGCCTACCTCTTTCTCCAATACTAACCTATTAGAAGGATATTGAAATAAGTTCCCTGACTTTTTATCAGTAGTTTGGGGCGACTTACAAATAGCCTATAGGAGGCTGTCGGGAAGACTCTCCGGTCGGAGTTCTTTCTAGGAAACCACAGCAACTTCCGGTGTAAAAATAAGACAATGGTGCCCTCTGTTGGTTTTCTAGTGATTCTCCAGCTCTCATTTGCCGACGGTAAACTGATCCTATATCTGTTGGTACGGGTACAACCCCTCTCGCCTCCATCACTGATTGGACGAACGGTGACACTTCTCGGCCTCTGATTCGCCAAGAACGTCCCAGCTGTGGTTTGTAGCGCTGCACAAGGTGGAAGTGGAACCACTCAGGAAACGTAGACCTCTGTTCCACCAGCAAGAATAAGCGGGACCGAACAAGAATAAAGCCGTGACCTTGGCAATGTCCCTTCAAAATAAAAGTCCCACAATGAAGATGGTAAAAAATATTAAAATTGGTGGAAATGCATAATATTTTATAAGGAAATGTTATCAGACCTAAAATTATGTTTAACAATATGACAAAAAGTAAATTGCCTTTGTAGCACAAATAATATTACAGCATTGACATTATTGTGAGCAGCATTAAAAGTAATGATTACTAGTAACGATGACTAGTTGTCATGGTAACAACAGTAATAAAATAACAAAACATTATTTATAATGCCTGTATTAATAATAATTATTATAATACACTATAATACATTATAATACACTATAATACATTATAATACACTATAATACATTATAATACACTATAATACATTATAATACACTATAATACCTATAAAACACTATAATACACTATAATACACTATAATACACTATAATACATTATAATACACTATAATACATTATAATACACTATAATACACTATAATAATAATAATTATAATGAACTTTAGCAAATCATTTTTTAAATCCCATTGTTAATTAGCCCATTGGTATTGCTTGATGTTCAGTACGTTCTTCATATGGGACATACATATTGCACTGCACACAATTGTCTGTATGTTGTGTCCCAGTAAGGGGGGGGGGTGTTTATTCTACTCAGAAGCACTTCTAGTTCCCAAATCCACAGAGTTTACACCCAGAGGAGCGTCGCTGATCATTCTGCATTCTCTTAAAGAGTGGCCTCGCAGATGAAAGGCAGTACCTTTTTTCATATTGGATGGATTTCAACGTACAGAATTATCTGTACGAAACAGCTGACTTTGAACAAAAAGATAGGTCAAAGGTCACGTTGCTGGACTTTTAATGTGTACAAGTAGGCAGGGTCAGATAAATACAGGGCCTTACCAGGACTGAAGCCCCAGGCCCATCTGAAAATATACAGTATATACAGCACCAGTCAAAAGTTTGGACACAACTTCTCATTCCAGGGTTTTTCTTTATTTTTTACTATTTTCTACATTGTAGAATAATAGTGAAGACATCAAAACTATTAAATAACACATATGGAATCATGTAGTAACCAAAAAAGTGTTAAACAAATGAAAATATACTTTATATTTGAGATTCTTCAAAGTAGCCACCCTTTGCCTTGATGACAGATTTTGGCAATTCTCTCCCCTCCTCCTCCCCTCCTCTTCTCTCTCCTCCTCTCTCCTTGTCGACCTCGTGTTGTCGAGCAGCTTGGTAAAACATCAAGGGGAGATGGGTGGTGAGCTTGCGGATGGCGGTTGTCTTACCGTCGCGAAATGCGTTCATTTCAGGTGAGTTGTAATCCACGGTTATATACCAATGATTTATATAAACACCAGATGACTGATGGGGGCTGTGTTGAAGCCACCATCTTGGTACTCCTCTGCCATTGTACAAAATTATTTGGAAGCAATATAAATGCATTTTATGAATGTCTACACTCGTTTTTGCCACATTTATTCTATTACAGACACCTTGATGCGTATTTTTATATTATGTGAGGTAAACATATATACACACAATCTTGCCTGCATCTAGCTGATCTAGAGTGTAATCATTAGCCCAACAGTTGCAAACGTGAGTTTCTATTGGACAAATTCAGGTATGTTTATCCTAGTTTCATTCCGTTTGCTTCGGTTTAAGATGTTTTTTTTTTAACAGAATCGGCAGAATGAATACATCCCTGATCACACACAAACACAGTTCACTTTCATAGCAGCCACATACAAACAGCATGATCCCTTTCATAGCAGCCACATACAAACACAGTTCACTTTCATAGCAGCCACATACAAACAGCATGATCCCTTTCATAGCAGCCACATACAAACAGCATGATCACTGTCATAGCAGCCACATACAAACAGCATGATCCCTTTCATAGCAGCCACATACAAACAGCATGATCCCTTCCATAGCAGCCACATACAAACAGCATGATCCCTTTCATAGCAGCCACATACAAACAGCATGATCACTTTCACAGCAGCCACATACAAACAGCATGATCACTGTCATAGCAGCCACATACAAACAGCATGATCACTGTCATAGCAGCCACATACAAGCAGCATGATCCCTTTGATTGTTTTATAATTCCTTCTCCCATCTACGCGCTCTCCTCCACTCACCTTTTCCCTTTGCTTGTGGACTTCACTGCACAACACATCAGCTCTCTGTGACCAGGCGAAGAAACCTTTTCCAAACCGAAACGTTCTTATCATAACCGCTACATCACTGTCACCGCATCATCGCCATCATCATAACGTCTTAGTCAACATAGCTACTAGAACTAATGTGTGAGTAAACCCACTACACTCATGCAGTACAGTGTACAGTCAGCAAACAGTTTAGCAGTTTCACTGGCGGGCCCCGGTGGCAATAAATTAATAAAACCCAAAATCTTACCTTGACTTGGAAGAGCTTCAGTGTCGGGATAGCCATAGCCAGCTAGCTAACGTAGCTAACCTCTCTGTTTAAACCGGGTGTTTGAGTAGGCTAAACTAGCTAGCTGCATTCGCTAGCTAAGTGAAAGTGAAAAAAAACACAAAGAAAATATAGTTAGCTCTCTCTCTCTTGCTTCTCCTACATTTTTAAATACATGTATTTGTTCAAAACTGTTCAACCATTGTCTTTCTCTCTCTTTGAGTCAATAACTCAGCACATTTTATGCAGTGCTAGCTAGCTGTAGCTTATTCTTTCAGTACTAGATTCATTATCTGATCCTTTGATTGGGTGGACAACATGTCAGTTCATGCTGCAAGAGCTCTGATAGGTTGGAGGACGTCCTCCGGAAGTTGTCATAATTACTGTGTAAGTCTATGGAAGGTGGTGAGCACCATGAACCTCCTAGGTTTTGTATTGAAGTCAAAGTTTGGACCAAGTTTGGGAAACAGTAGGTGTACATACACAAAAAAAATCACATAATATCTCATAGAAATACTTTAAATTATTCTTTGTATGATAACTATTATAAAATATATTGATAATTGTGCACATTATCCATCATTTTCAGCTTAATCATTAATTTACAAAGTATACGGGACAGGACTCTTATTCTGAAGGATTCCAAAAATCCGTGACCCAGAAGTACTTAGCTATTGTTGCCTTCTTCACAGCAGTAAGCCGTAGGTTGAGTACGAGATGTAAATAAGCGAATCTAACGGTCTAGATAACAGTAGACCTCTTTATTTACTAGAAAACAACAACATTTAGACAGAATGGTTTTGTTTACTTGTCTAACGGTGTTTTTGCTGAGCGTCTTGGTCGAGGGAGCCGAGAAGAAAGAGGGAGATGACGAGTGGGTTCATCTGCCTAATAAATGTGAAGGTAGGAAGAGCAAGAACAAAAACAATGCTATTCATTCACCCCTATTTGGAAACCCAAAATAGAGAGAGAGAGAGCTTGTATTTTATTGTATAAAACTAGTTGTATTATATCTGAAATGTAGGCGTACAATACCCCCCGATAGCCTTTGTCTTTTCCCGAGAAGGACAGAAACAATGCCATTCATTCGTTCCATTTGTAAACTATTTTTTAAACCAACTATGAGCTTATTTTATTCATTTTAATTCATTCTATTAGCCAGAACGAGTTGCCATTTGTTACCCGTGATAACCTAATAGCCGTTGAGTCTTTGCCCGTTATAGCGTAGCAGTGTGTGCGTGATGCAGAAGTGAAACCCTGTTTACTACTTCCCCTCTTTAGACACCTGATACTACAGGAAATATAACCATTTATATTTCCTCTCTCTTTCAATTTCATTCAAAGGTTCTTCATTAACATGGGAAACATATGTTAACATTGCCAAAGCAAGTGTAGCTCAGTTGGTAGAGCATGGTGTTTGCAACGCCAGGGTTGTGGGTTCGATTCCCACGGGGGGCCAGTACGGGGGAATGAAAATGTATGAAATGTCTGCATTCACTACTGTAAGTCGCTCTGGATAAGAGCGTCTGCTAAATGACTAAAATGTAAAATGTAAATAAACAAAAGTAAAATAACTAATAAAACAATGAACAGTAAAAATGACACTCACAAAAGTTCAGAAGGAATAGAGACATTTCAAATATCATATTATGTATATATTCTGTCTCTGTCTCTCTCTCTATGTCTCTCTCTCTCTCTCTCTCTCTCTCTCAGTGTGTAAGTTTGTCAGTATTGAGATGAAGTCTGCCTTTGAGGAAACGGGCAAAACCAAGGAAGTGATCGAGAGGAACTACCGTTTCCTTGACGGCAACAAGGGAGCTCCGCCAATCAAATATGTCAAGTCGTAAGTGACGTTTAATCACACATTTACAGCTGTGATGTCACAGAATCCGATCTTCTATTGCTGAAATGTAGAAATGTGTTCCAAATGGAGCCCTATTCCCTATGGGGTTTTTGGTCAAAAGTAGTGCACTATATTTGGAAATAGGATGCAATTTATGCAGTGTGTGTCTGTAGGAGTAGAATGGAGTTGCCCCCTTTGTCTTCCCCACATAATGATAAAGGGTCTGGCGAGGTTAACCTGGATCTGGGACTTCTGCCTGCATCCTATATGTTCACAAGCTTTAGAGGCTTTTCACTGTAGAAGTGCTTGACTTGAGCGAGCGGTGTCTATTTCCTCTCTGTGCCGTTACTGTGGAGATAACAGGGCTGCTATGGTAGCAGGGGACAGGAACTTGGTCTGGGTCCCTTCCTGTGGGAGGCGGCCTAGGCTTTATAAATAGGAAGTTCTGTCATTATGTCATGACTTGTGAACACTAGGAGGAAAAAAAGGCTAAATTACAAAATTAAACAGAGTATCTTTTTTTTCTCTCAAACAAGATGGCTTTTATCTCTCTCCCTTCCTCCGTCCTTTCTCTGTACCCCCTCCTCTCTTTCTCCTTCACTGTTTTTCTTTGCCTCCTCCTTTTTCTCCTTTTTCTCAATCCCTCCTCTCTCTCTCTCTCTCTCTCTGTCTCTCTCTGTCTCTCTCTCTCTCTCTCTCTCTCTGTAGAGACATCCGTTTCATTGAGGTTGTGGAGAATGTGTGTCAGAGGCTCTCTGGCTACAACCTACACAAGGAGAGAGAGGGCAGCAACCGCTTTGCCAAGGTCAGTACGTGTGTGTCAGCGGCTCTCTGAGTAAAGACAAGGACACATCAATAGTTGTTAACTAGACACAGATCATCTCTCCTACTCTTTCTGCCTCCCTCTTCTCTCTCTCTCCCCCTCCTTTCCCCCTTCCCTTTCACCCCTCTCTCTCCCCCTCCCTTTCACCCATCTCTCTCCCCATCTCTCTCCCCCTCCGTCTTCATCTCTCCCCCATCTCTCTCATCCACCGTCTCCCTCTCTCTCCCCCTCTCTCCCCCTCTCTCTCCCCCTCTCTCCCCCCATCTCTCTCCCCCTCTCTCCCCATCTCTCTCCCCTCTCCCCCTCCGTCTCCATCTCTCTCCCCCATCTCTCTCATCCACCGTCTCAACTCTCTCCCTCTCTCCCCATCTTTCTCCCCCTCTCTCCCCATCTCTCTCCCCCCTCTCTCCTCATCTCTCTCCCCCTCTCTCCCCATCTCTCTCCCCCTCCGTCTCCATCTCTCTCCCCATCTCTCTCCCCCACCGTCTCCATCTCTCTCCCTCTCTCCCCCTCCGTCTCCATCTCTCTCCCTCTCTCTCCCCCTCTCTCCCCATCTCTCTCCCCCTCTGTCTCACCCTCTCTCCCCATCTGTCTCCCCCTCCGTCTCCATCTCTCTCCCCCATCTCTCTCCCCCACTGTCTCCATCTCTCTCCCTCTCTCCCCCTCCATCTCTCTCCCCAGGGTATGTCAGAGACCTTCTCTACCCTCCATGGGCTGGTCCATAAAGGGGTAAAGGTCGTCATGGATATCCCCTATGAACTTTGGAACGAAACCTCTGCAGAGGTCGCTGACCTCAAGAAACAGGTGAGGATTAAATTGACTAATTAATGAATCAATTTATTAGAAACGGTATATTGCCAAACATATCAACTGTCTTCTGTTTTCTTTTGAACTGTTGGTGTCTCTGTGTCTCAGTGTGACGTTATGGTAGAGAAGTATGAGGAGGTTATAGAGGACTGGTACAAAGGCAGTCAGGAGGAAGACCTCACCACCTACCTCTGTGAGAAACACGTTCTGAAGGGACAGGACGCCGGTAATACACACACTCACACACACACACACACACACACACACACACACACACACACACACACACACACACACACACACACACACACACACACACACACACTCACAGATCTCTCACACACACACACACACACATACACACACACACACTCACAGATCTCTCACACACACACACACACACATACACACACACACACACACACACACACACACTCACTCACAGATCACACACACACACACACACACACACACACACACACACACTCACAGATAACACACACACACACAGATCACACACACACACTCACAGATCACACACACTCACACACACACACACACACACTCACAGATAACACACACACACATTGTAACTTATTTTATCGTTTTGAATATCGTAGTTATTAGAATGCTGGTTGAATTACTCTTGTTTTCTCCCTCCCATCCTCTTCCTCATCCTCCTCCTCGCCCCCTCTTCATCCTCCCCCTCTCCCCCTCTCCTCCCCCTCTCCCCCTCTCCTCCCCCTCTCCCCCTCTCCTCCCCCTCTCCCCCTCTTCTCCAGCCTGTCTGAAAGAGGAGTACTCTAAGAAGAAGGGAGACGCGGCAGCCATCGCCGAGGACAAGAAGAAGAAGAAAAAGAAGGGAGTAGGAAAGAAGGGAACGAAGAGCAAAGACCTGGGAGGAGGGAGTGAGGGAGGAGGAGGAGGAGGGAGTGAGGGAGGAGGAGGAGGAGGGAGTGAGGGCGGCGGCAGGCAGGAAGGAGAGAAGACGATGAAGAAAAAGAAGAAGGTGGTGAAGAAGAAGAAGAAGGGAAAGGGAAAGGCCTTATCACCTGAGAAGGAGAGAGTGGAGAGGGATGGGGTCTCGTCGGATGAAGACATCCAGAAAAAGGTGGCTCTGCCTGGGAAGAACACAGAGCTGTGAGACCCTGGAGGAATGGAGCCCTGGGCCCCGAGTCCCAAAATGGGACCCTCTTCCCTACATAGCGCACTACTCCCTTGGTCAAAAGTAGTGCACCAAATTGGGAATAGGGTGTCGTTTAGGGACGCAGTCCTAAAACCAGGGGATGACTGATCGGGGGCATAAAGGAGACATATGCATCTCTGTCCCTTTTCTCTTTCCACTTTCCTTCTCATTTTTTCCTCCCAGTGATTATTTGAGTCCCCCACCCCAGAACCCTTTACTCTTGGTAGTTCTGAATGGTTGTATTGACAATACTACTGAATCTATCGTCTCATATGTGAAGTGTGTGTGTGTGTGTGTGTGTGTGTGTGTGTGTGTGTGTGTGTGTGTGTGTGTGTGTGTGTGTGTGTGTGTGTGTGTGTGTGTGTGTGCTGTTCTCAGACACATTCTTGTTGCTTTTACATGTATTTTTGCCTCATGCTTTGGTTACATGTGTTCAACAGATTGGTTTTGGTACAAATAATAATAATATTTAAATAGAGAAGGCATTGTATTCTAATGGGGAGGAACATTACAAGGCCTCTATTGACAAGCTCTCAACTGACAGGTCTCTATTGACAAGCTCTCAACTGAAAGGCCTCTATTGACAAGCTCTCAACTGACAGGCCTCTATTGACAAGCTCTCGACTGACAGGCCTCTATTGACAAGCTCTCAACTGAAAGGCCTCTATCGACAAGTTCTCAACTGAAAGGCCTCTATCGACAAGTTCTCAACTGAAAGGCCTCTATTGACAAGCTCTCAACTGACAGGCCTCTATTGACAAGCTCTCGACTGACAGGCCTCTATTGACAAGCTCTCAACTGAAAGGCCTCTATCGACAAGTTCTCAACTGAAAGGCCTCTATCGACAAGTTCTCAACTGAAAGGCCTCTATTGACAAACTCTCGACTGAAGGGCCTCTATTGACAAACTCTCGACTTACAAGCTCTCAACTGAAAGGCCTCTATTGACAAGCTCTCAACTGAAAGGCCTCTATTGACAAACGCTCGACTGACAGGCCTCTATTGACAAGCTCTCAACTGAAAGGCCTCTATCGACAAGTTCTCGACTGAAAGGCCTCTATTGACAAACTCTCGACTGACAGGCCTCTATTGACAAGCTCTCAACTGAAAGGCCTCTATCGACAAGTTCTCAACTGAAAGGCGTCTATTGACAAGCTCTCAACTGAAAGGCCTCTATTGACAAACTCGACTGACAGGCCTCTATTGACAAGCTCTCAACTGAAAGGCCTCTATCGACAAGTTCTCAACTGAAAGGCCTCTATTGACAAACTCTCGACTGACAGGCTTCTATTGACAAGCTCTCGACTGAAGGGTCTCTATTGACAAATTCTCGACTTACAAGCTCTCAACTGAAAGGCCTCTATTGACAAGGTCTCAACTGAAAGGCCTCTATTGACAAGCTCTCAACTGAAAGGCCTCTATTGACAAGCTCTCAACTGAAAGGCCTCTATCGACAAGTTCTCAACTGAAAGGCCTCTATTTACAAACTCTCGACTGACAGGCCTCTATTGACAAGCTCTCGACTGAAGGGCCTCTATTGACAAACTCTCGACTTACAAGCTCTCAACTGAAAGGCCTCTATTGACAAGCTCCCAACTGAAAGGCCTCTATTGACAAGCTCTCAACTGAAAGGCCTCTATTGACAAGCTCTCGACTGACAGGCCTCTATTGACAAGTTCTCAACTGAAAGGCCTCTATCGACAAGTTCTCAACTGAAAGGCCTCTATTGACAAACTCTCGACTGACAGGTCTCTATTGACAAGCTCTCAACTGAAAGGCCTCTATTGACAAACTCTCGACTGACAGGCCTCTATTGACAAGCTCTCGACTTACAAGCTCTCAACTGAAAGGCCTCTATCGACAAGTTCTCAACTGACAAGCTCTTGACTAACAAGCCCTCGACTGAAAGGCCTCTATTGACAAGCTCTCAACTGAAAGGCCTCTATTGACAAGCTCTCGACTGAAGGGCCTCTATTGACAAACTCTCGACTTACAAGCTCTCAACTGAAAGGCCTCTATTGACAAACTCTCAACTTAAAGGCCTCTATTGACAAGTTCTCAACTGACAAGCTCTTGACTGACAAGCCCTCGACTGAAAGGCCTCTATTGACAAGCTCTCAACTGAAAGGCCTCTATTGACAAACTCTCGACTGACAGGCCTCTATTGACAAGCTCTCGACTGACAGGCCTCTATTGACAGGCTCTCGACTGACAGGCCTCTATTGACAGGCTCTCGACTGACAGGCCTCTATTGACAAGCTCTCAACTGAAAGGCCTCTATTGACAAGCTCTCGACTGAAAGAAGGAGTTTTACTTTAGGTTAATAATTTTTACAGACAATCGGTCATGAAGTGAAGCAACATATTAGTACCTTTTTAAATATAAATATACTCTATATCAAAGAGAATGAGACTTTTTACAAAAACGGTATAATTATTTTATATTTTAAATATAGAATAACCCTTATGATTTATTCAAGCCTCATTGATTTGTCTTTTAATTCTTGTTGTAGTAGTCTGCTGGATTTTTGTTTCTTTTTGTAGTGTTTAAGATTGTTGTTTTTCTCAGTCAGTGACTCAGCTGAGACTATTTATACTGAACAAAAATATAAACGTAACATACAACAATTTAAACGACTTTACTGAGTTACAGTTCATATAAGGAAATCAGTCAATTGAAATCAATTAATTAGGCCCTAATCAATGGATTTCACATGACTGGGCAGGGGCACAGCCATGGGTGGGCCTGGCTCCCCAGTGGGTGGGCCTATGCCCTCCCAGGCCCACCCATGGCTGTGCCCCTGCCCAGTTAATCAGAATTAGTTTTCCCCACAAAAGGGCTTTATTACAGACAGAAATACTCCTCAGTTTCATCAGCTGTCCGGGTGGCTGGTCTCAGACGATCCCGCAGGTGAAGAAGCCGGATGTGGAGGTCCTGGGCTGGGGTGGTTACAAGTGGTCTGCGGTTGTGATGCCGGTTGTACGTACTGCCAAATTCTCTAAAACATCATTGGAGGTGGCTTATGGTAGAGAAATTAACATTCAATTCTTTGGCTACAGCTCTGGTGGACATTCCTGCAGTCAGCATGCCAATTGTATGCTCCTTCAAAACTTGAGACATCTGTGGCATTGTGTTGTGTGACAAAACATTTTAGCGTGGACTTTTATCGTCCCCAGCACAAGGTGCACCTGCGTAATGATCATGCTGTTTAATCAGCTTCTTGATATGCAACACCTGTCAGGTGGATGGATTATCTTGGCAAAGGAGAAATGCTCACTAACAGGGATTTAAACAAATTTGTCTGAAAAGAAATACGCTGGAATCTTATATTTCAGCCAATGAAACATGGGACCAACACTTTACATGTTTACATGTTGAGGTTATATTTTTGTTCAGTAAATATACTGCTTACTGTGTGTGTGTGTGTGTGTGTGTGTGTGTGTGTGTGTGTGTGTGTGTGTGTGTGTGTGTGAGAGCCTGTATGTGTGTGTTTTTAAGACCTTGCGTGTAAATGTTGTCAGGATTGCTGAGTGAGGGAAAGATGTTAGCTGTGGGTCTTGGTGAATCCCAAGAAACAACATGGTGTGTCAATAAAATCACTGCTGTTGAAATCCCGTCTTTCAATTACCAATCAAGTCTCATTAAATGGTTGTAAAAAGTATTTTTTATAAACTGGGTGGTTCGAACCCTGACAGCTGTGAAAGCTGTGATATATCAGACCGTATACCACGGGTATGACAAAACATTTATTCTTACTGCTCTAATGACGTTGGTAACCAGTTTATAATAGCAATAAGGCACCTCGGGGGTTTAGGGTATATGGCTAATATAAGGGCTGAGTCCAGGGGGGGGGGGGGGGGGGGGGGGGGGGGGGGGTATATGGCTAATATAAGGGCTGAGTCCAGGGGGGGGGGGGGGGGGGGGGTATATGGCTAATATAAGGGCTGAGTCCAGAGGGGGGGTGGGGGGGGTATATGGCTAATATAAGTGCTGAGTCCAGAGGGGGGGGGGGGGGGGTATATGGCCAATATAAGGGCTGAGTCCAGAGGGGGGGGGGGGGGTATATGGCTAATGTAGGGCTGAGGGGGGGGGGGTATATGGCTAATATAAGGGCTGAGTCCAGAGGGGGGGGTATATGGCTAATGTAAGGGCTGAGTCCAGAGGGGGGGGGTATATGGCTAATATAAGGGCTGAGTCCAGAGGGGGGGGGTATATGGCTAATATAAGGGCTGAGTCCAGAGGGGGGGGGGGGGGGGGGGGGGGGTATATGGCTAATATAAGGGCTGAGTCCAGAGGGGGGGGGGGGGGGGGGGGGGGTATATGGCCAATATAAGGGCTGAGTCCAGAGGGGGGGTATATGGCTAATATAAGGGCTGAGTCCAGGGGGGGGGGGGGGGTATATGGCTAAAATAAGGGCTGAGTCCAGAGGGGGGGGGGGTGGGGGGGTATATGGCTAATATAAGGGCTGAGTCCAGAGGGGGGGGGTATATGGCTAATATAAGGCTGAGTCCAGAGGGGGGGGGTATATGGCTAATATTAAAGGGCTGAGCCAGGGGGGGGGGGGGGGTATATGGCTAATATAAGGGCTGACGTCCAGAGGGGGGGGGGGGTGGGGGGGGGGGTATATGGCCAATATAAGGGCTGAGTCCAGAGGGGGGGTATATGGCTAATATAAGGGCTGGAGTCCAGAGGGGGGGGTATAGGCTAATATAAGGGCTGATTCCAGAGGGGGGGGGTATATGGCCAATATAAGGGCTGAGTCCAGAGGGGGGGGGGGTATATGGCTAATATAAGGGCTGAGTCCAGAGGGGGGGGGGGGTATATGGCTAATATAAGGGCTGAGTCCAGAGGGGGGGGTATATGGCTAATATAAGGGCTGAGTCCAGAGGGGGGGGGGGTATATGGCTAAATAAGGGCTGAGTCCAGAGGGGGGGGTATATGGCTATATAAGGGCTGAGTCCAGAGGGGGGGGGGGGTATATGGCAATATAAGGGCTGAGGCCAGAGGGGGGGGGGTATATGGCTAATATAAGGGGCTGAGTCCAGGGGGGGGGGGTATATGGCTAATATAAGGGCTGAGTCCAGGGGGGGGGTATATGGCCAATATAAGGGCTGGTCCAGAGGGGGGGGTTATATGGCTAATATAAGGGCTGAGTCCAAGGGGGGGGGTATAGGCTAATATAAGGGCTGAGTCCAGGGGGGGGGGGTATATGGCTAATATAAGGGCTGAGTCCAGAGGGGGGGGGGGTATATGGCCAATATAAGGGCTGAGTCCAGAGGGGGGGGGTAGGCTGTTCAGAGGGGGGGGGGGGTATCTATGGCTAATATAAGGGCTGAGTCCAGAGGGGGGGGGTATATGGCCAATATAAGGCTGAGTCCAGAGGGGGGGGGGTATATGGGCTAATATAAGGGCTGAGTCCAGAGGGGGGGGGTATATGGCTAATATAGGGCTGAGTCCAGAGGGGGGGGGGTATATGGCTAATATAAGGGCTGAGTCCAGAGGGGGGGGGTATATGGCTAATATACCGTGGCTAAGGGTTGTATCTAGGCTGTGTACGCTGTGTTGCATCGTGCATAAGAACAGCCATTAACCGTGGCACGCTAAATGATCAAAAGTATGTGGACACCTACTCGTCGAACATCTCGTTCCAAAATCATAGGCATTAATATGGAGTCGGTCCCCCTGTGCTGCTATAACAGCCTCCACTCTTCTTTCCACTAGATGTTGGAACATTGCTGCGGAGACTTGCTTCCATTCAACCACGAGATGTTGGGCGTTTAGGCCTGGCTGGCAGTCGGCGTTTCAATTCATCCCAAAGGTGTTCGATGGGGTTGAGGTCAGGGCTCTGTGCAGGCCACCTCTCCAGCCGACGCTTGGCGTTGCGTATGGTGATCTTAGGCTTGTGTGCGGCTGCTCGGCCACGGAAACCCATTTCGTGAAGCTCCCAATGAACAGTTCTTGTGCTGATGTTGCTTCCAGAGGCAGTTTGGAACTCGGTAGTGAGTGTTGCAACCGAGGACAGACGATATTTACGAGCTACGCACTCGTCAGTCCCGTTCTGTGAGCTGGTGTGGTCTACCACTTCTCGTCAGTCCCGTTCTATGAGCTGGTGTGGTCTACCACTTCTCGTCAGTCCCGTTCTGTGAGCTGGTGTGGTCTACCACTTCTCGTCAGTCCCGTTCTGTGAGCTGGTGTGGTCTACCACCTCTCGTCAGTCCCGTTGCTGTGGAGCTGGTGTGGTCTACCACTTCTCGTCATCCTTCTGTGAGCTGGTGTGGTCTACCACTTCTCGTCAGTCCCGTTCTGTGAGCTGGTGGGTCTACCACTTCTCGTCAGTCCCGTTCTGTGAGCTGGTGTGTCTACCACTTCTCGTCAGTCCCGTTCTGTGAGCTGGTGTGGTCTACCACTTCTCGTCAGTCCCGTTCTGTGAGCTGGTGTGGTCTACCACTTCTCGTCAGTCCCGTTCTGTGAGCTGGTGTGGTCTACCACTTCTCGTCAGTCCCGTTTCTGTGAGCTGGTGTGGTCTACCACTTCTCGTCAGTCCCGTTCTGTGAGCTGGTGTGGTCTACCACTTCTCGTCAGTCCCGTTCTGTGAGCTGGTGTGGTCTACCACTTCTCGTCAGTCCCGTTCTGTGAGCTGGTGTGGTCTACCACTTCTCGTCAGTCCCGTTCTGTAGCTGGTGTGGTCTACCACTTCTCGTCAGTCCCCGTTCTGTGAGCTGGTGTGGTCTACCACTTCTCGTCATCCCGTTCTGTGAGCTGTGTGGTCTACCACTTCTCGTCAGTCCTTCTGTGAGCTGGTGTGGTCCTCCACTTCTCGTCAGTCCCGTTCTGTGAGCTGGTGTGGTCTACCACTTCTCGTCAGTCCCGTTCTGTGAGCTGGTGTGGTCTACCACTTCTCGTCAGTCCCGTTCTGTGAGCTGGTGTGGTCTACCACTTCTCGTCAGTCCCGTTCTGTGAGCTGGTGTGGTCTACCACTTCTCGTCAGTCCCGTTCTGTGAGCTGGTGTGGTCTACCACTTCTCGTCAGTCCCGTTCTGTGAGCTGGTGTGGTCTACCACTTCTCGTCAGTCCCGTTCTGTGAGCTGGTGTGGTCTACCACCTCTCGTCAGTCCCGTTCTGTGAGCTGGTGTGGTCTACCACTTCTCGTCAGTCCCGTTCTGTGAGCTGGTGTGGTCTACCACTTCTCGTCAGTCCCGTTCTGGTGAGCTGGTGTGGTCTACCACTTCTCGTCAGTCCCGTTCTGTGAGCTGGTGTGGTCTACCACTTCTCGTCAGTCCCGTTCTGTGAGCTGGTGTGGTCTACCACTTCTCGTCAGTCCCGTTCTGTGAGCTGGTGTGGTCTACCACTTCTCGTCAGTCCCGTTCTGTGAGCTGGTGTGGTCTACCACTTCTCGGCAGTCCCGTTCTGTGAGCTGGTGTGGTCTACCACTTCTCGTCAGTCCCGTTCTGTGAGCTGGTGTGGTCTACCACTTCTCGTCAGTCCCTGTTGTGAGCCTGGTGTGGTCTACCACTTCTCGTCAGTCCCGTTCTGTGAGCTGGTGTGGTCTACCACTTCTCTCGTCAGTCCCGTTCTGTGAGCTGGGTGTGGTCTACCACTTCTCGTCAGTCCCGTTCTGTGAGCTGGTGTGGTCTACCACTTCTCGTCATCCCGTTTCTGTGAGCTGGTGTGGTCTACCACTTCTCGTCAGTCCCGTTCTGTGAGCTGGTGTGGTCTACCACTTCTCGTCAGTCCCCGTTCTGTGAGCTGGTGTGGTCTAACCACTTTCTCGTCAGTCCCGTTCTGTGAGCTGGTGTGGTCTACACTTCTCGTCAGTGTCCCGTTCTGTGAGCTGGTGTGGTCTACCACTTCTCTCAGTCCCGTTCTGTGAGCTGGTGTGGTCTAGCCACTTCTCGTCAGTCCCGTTCTGTGAGCTGGTGTGGTCTACCACTTCTCGTCAGTCCCGTTCTGTGAGCTGGTGTGGTCTACCCTTCTCGTCAGTCCGTTCTGTGAGCTGGTGTGGTCTACCACTTCTCGTCAGTCCCGTTCTGTGAGCTGGTGTTGTCTACCACTCTCGTCAGTCCCGTTCTGTGAGCTGGTGTGGTCTACCACTTCTCGTCATTCCCGTTCTGTGAGCTGGTGTGGTCTACCCACTTCTCGTCAGTCCCGTTCTGTGAGCTGGTGTGGTCTACCACTTTCTCGTCAGTCCCGTTCTGTGAGCTGGTGTGGTCTACCACTTCTCGTCAGTCCCGTTCTGTGAGCTGGGTGGTCTACCACTTCTCGTCAGTCCCGTTCTGTGAGCTGGTGTGGTCTACCACTTCTCGTCAGTCCCGTTCTGTGAGCTGGTGTGGTCTACCACTTCTCGTCAGTCCCGTTCTGTGAGCTGGTGTGGTCTACCACTTCTCGTCAGTCCCGTTCTGTGAGCTGGTGTGGTCTACCACTTCTCGTCAGTCCCGTTCTGTGAGCTGGTGTGTCTAACCACTTCTCGTCAGTCCGTTCTGTGAGCTGGTGTGGTCTACCACTTCTCGTCAGTCCCGTTCTGTGAGCTGGTGTGGTCTACCACTTCTCGTCAGTCCCGTTCTGTGAGCTGGTGTGGTCTACCACTTCTCGTCAGTCCCGTTCTGTGAGCTGGTGTGGTCTACGACTTCTCGTCAGTCCCGTTCTGTGAGCTGGTGTGGTCTACGACTTCTCGTCAGTCCCGTTCTGTGAGCTGGTGTGGTCTACCACTTCTCGTCAGTCCCGTTCTGTGAGCTGGTGTGGTCTACGACTTCTCGTCAGTCCCGTTCTGTGAGCTGGTGTGGTCTACACTTCTCGTCAGTCCCGTTCTGTGAGCTGGTGTGGTCTACCACTTCTCGTCAGTCCCGTTCTGTGAGCTGGTGTGGTCTACGACTTCTCGTCAGTCCCGTTCTGTGAGCTGGTGTGGTCTACCACTTCTCGTCAGTCCCGTTCTGTGAGCTGGTGTGGTCTACGACTTCTCGTCAGTCCCGTTCTGTGAGCTGGTGTGGTCTACCACTTCTCGTCAGTCCCGTTCTGTGAGCTGGTGTGGTCTACCACTTCTCGTCAGTCCCGTTCTGTGAGCTGGTGTGGTCTACCACTTCTCGTCAGTCCCTTATGTGTGCTGGTGTGGTCTACCACTTCTCGTCAGTCCCGTTCGTGAGCTGGTGTGGTCTACCACTTCTCGTCAGTCCCGTTCTGTGGCTGGTGTGGTCTACCACTTCTCGTCAGTCCCGTTCTGTGAGCTGGTGTGGTCTACCACTTCTCGTCAGTCCCGTTCTGTAGCTGGTGTGTCTACCACTTCTCGTCAGTCCCGTTCTGTGAGCTGGTGTGGTCTACCACTTCTCTCAGTCCCGTTCTGTGAGCTGGTGTGGTCTACCACTTCTCGTCAGTCCCGTTCTGTGAGCTGGTGTGGTCTACCACTTCTCGTCAGTCCCGTTCTGTGAGCTGGTGTGGTCTACCACTTCTCGTCAGTCCCGTTCTGTGAGCTGGTGTGGTCTACCACTTCTCGTCAGTCCGATCTGTGAGCTGGTGTGGTCTACCACTTCTCGTCAGTCCCGTTCTGTGAGCTGGTGTGGTCTACCACTTCTCGTCAGTCCCGTTCTGTGAGCTGGTGTGGTCTACCACTTCTCGTCAGTCCCGTTCTGTGAGCTGGTGTGGTCTACCACTTCTCGTCAGTCCCGTTCTGTGAGCTGGTGTGGGTCTACCACTTCTCGTCAGTCCCGTTCTGTGAGCTGGTGTGGTCTACCACTTCTCGTCAGTCCCGTTCTGTGAGCTGGTGTGGTCTACCACTTCTCGTCAGTCCCGTTCTGTGAGCTGGTGTGGTCTACCACTTCTCGTCAGTCCCGTTCTGTGAGCTGGTGTGGTCTACCACTTCTCGTCAGTCCCGTTCTGTGAGCTGGTGTGGTCTACCACTTCTCGTCAGTCCCGTTCTGTGAGCTGGTGTGGTCTACCACTTCTCGTCAGTCCCGTTCTGTGAGCTGGTGTGGTCTACCACTTCTCGTCAGTCCCGTTCTGTGAGCTGGTGTGGTCTACCATTCTCGTCAGTCCCGTTCTGGTGTGGTCTACCGTTCTTGTGAGCTGGTGTGGTCTACCACTTCTCGTCATCCCTTTCTGTGAGCTGGTGTGGTCTACCACTTCTCGTCAGTCCCGTTCTGTGAGCTGGTGTGGTCTACCACTTCTCCGTCAGTCCCGTTCTGTGAGCTGGTGTGGTCTACCACTTCTCAGTCAGTCCCGTTCTGTGAGCTGGTGTGGGTCTACCACTTCTCGTCAGTCCCGTTCTGTGAGCTGGTGTGGTCTACCACTTCTCGTCAGTCCCGTTCTGTGAGCTGGTGTGGTCTACCACTTCCTCGTCAGTCCCGTTCTGTGAGCTGGTGGTGGTCTACCACTTCTCGTCAGTCCCCGTTCTGTGAGCTGGTGTGGTCACCACTTCTCCGTCAGTCCGTTTCTGTGAGCTGGTGTGGGT